>NW_027371440.1:0-27276 GCF_046119375.1 Phyllobates terribilis
AAATGCACAAACAGTAATATCTCCACATTGCAAGGTGCAATTCTGAAATTTTTTGCTTTTTCCTGTTAATCCTAGCATGATAAAGAAGATTCAAAGAGAGTGAGATGCCAGCTCCTTTCATTCAGTCAGTAGCTTCAAACATTTCTGGTATATGAAAAACATGTTTTTCAATGGCAAAAATCAATGAATATTGTAAATGCACAAACAGTAATATCTCCACATTGCACGGTGCAATTCTGAAATTTTTAGCTTTTTCCTGTTAATCCTAGCATGATAAAGAAGATTCAAAGAGAGTGAGATGCCAGCTCCTTTCATTCAGTCAGTAGCTTCAAACATTTCTGGTATATGAAAAACATGTTTTTCAATGGCAAAAATCAATGAATATTGTAAATGCACAAGCAGTAATATCTCCACATTGCAAGGTGCAATTCTGAAATTTTTTGCTTTTTCCTGTTAATCCTAGCATGATAAAGAAGATTCAAAGAGAGTGAGATGCCAGCTCCTTTCATTCAGTCAGTAGCTTCAAACATTTCTGGTATATGAAAAACATGTTTTTCAATGGCAAAAATCAATGAATATTGTAAATGCACAAACAGTAATATCTCCACATTGCAAGGTGCAATTCTGAAATTTTTTGCTTTTTCCTGCTAATCCTAGCATGATAAAGAAGATTCAAAGAGAGTGAGATGCCAGCTCCTTTCATTCAGTCAGTAGCTTCAAACATTTCTGGTATATGAAAAACATGTTTTTCAATGGCAAAAATCAATGAATATTGTAAATGCACAAACAGTAATATCTCCACATTGCACGGTGCAATTCTGAAATTTTTAGCTTTTTCCTGTTAATCCTAGCATGATAAAGAAGATTCAAAGAGAGTGAGATGCCAGCTCCTTTCATTCAGTCAGTAGCTTCAAACATTTCTGGTATATGAAAAACATGTTTTTCAATGGCAAAAATCAATGAATATTGTAAATGCACAAACAGTAATATCTCCACATTGCAAGGTGCAATTCTGAAATTTTTTGCTTTTTCCTGCTAATCCTAGCATGATAAAGAAGATTCAAAGAGAGTGAGATGCCAGCTCCTTTCATTCAGTCAGTAGCTTCAAACATTTCTGGTATATGAAAAACATGTTTTTCAATGGCAAAAATCAATGAATATTGTAAATGCACAAACAGTAATATCTCCACATTGCAAGGTGCAATTCTGAAATTTTTTGCTTTTTCCTGCTAATCCTAGCATGATAAAGAAGATTCAAAGAGAGTGAGATGCCAGCTCCTTTCATTCAGTCAGTAGCTTCAAACATTTCTGGTATATGAAAAACATGTTTTTCAATGGCAAAAATCAATGAATATTGTAAATGCACAAACAGTAATATCTCCACATTGCAAGGTGCAATTCTGAAATTTTTTGCTTTTTCCTGCTAATCCTAGCATGATAAAGAAGATTCAAAGAGAGTGAGATGCCAGCTCCTTTCATTCAGTCAGTAGCTTCAAACATTTCTGGTATATGAAAAACATGTTTTTCAATGGCAAAAATCAATGAATATTGTAAATGCACAAACAGTAATATCTCCACATTGCACGGTGCAATTCTGAAATTTTTTGCTTTTTCCTGCTAATCCTAGCATGATAAAGAAGATTGAAAGAGAGTGAGATGCCAGCTCCTTTCATTCAGTCAGTAGCTTCAAACATTTCTGGTATATGAAAAACGTTTTTCAATGGCAAAAATCAATGAAATTGTAAATGCACAAACAGTAATATCTCCACATTGCAAGGTGCAATTCTGAAATTTTTTGCTTTTTCCTGTTAATCCTAGCATGATAAAGAAGATTCAAAGAGAGTGAGATGCCAGCTCCTTTCATTCAGTCAGTAGCTTCAAACATTTCTGGTATATGAAAAACATGTTTTTCAATGGCAAAAATCAATGAATATTGTAAATGCACAAACAGTAATATCTCCACATTGCAAGGTGCAATTCTGAAATTTTTTGCTTTTTCCTGCTAATCCTAGCATGATAAAGAAGATTCAAAGAGAGTGAGATGCCAGCTCCTTTCATTCAGTCAGTAGCTTCAAACATTTCTGGTATATGAAAAACATGTTTTTCAATGGCAAAAATCAATGAATATTGTAAATGCACAAACAGTAATATCTCCACATTGCAAGGTGCAATTCTGAAATTTTTTGCTTTTTCCTGCTAATCCTAGCATGATAAAGAAGATTCAAAGAGAGTGAGATGCCAGCTCCTTTCATTCAGTCAGTAGCTTCAAACATTTCTGGTATATGAAAAACATGTTTTTCAATGGCAAAAATCAATGAATATTGTAAATGCACAAACAGTAATATCTCCACATTGCAAGGTGCAATTCTGAAATTTTTTGCTTTTTCCTGTTAATCCTAGCATGATAAAGAAGATTCAAAGAGAGTGAGATGCCAGCTCCTTTCATTCAGTCAGTAGCTTCAAACATTTCTGGTATATGAAAAACATGTTTTTCAATGGCAAAAATCAATGAATATTGTAAATGCACAAACAGTAATATCTCCACATTGCAAGGTGCAATTCTGAAATTTTTTGCTTTTTCCTGCTAATCCTAGCATGATAAAGAAGATTCAAAGAGAGTGAGATGCCAGCTCCTTTCATTCAGTCAGTAGCTTCAAACATTTCTGGTATATGAAAAACATGTTTTTCAATGGCAAAAATCAATGAATATTGTAAATGCACAAACAGTAATATCTCCACATTGCACGATGCAATTCTGAAATTTTTAGCTTTTTCCTGTTAATCCTAGCATGATAAAGAAGATTCAAAGAGAGTGATATGCCAGCTCCTTTCATTCAGTCAGTAGCTTCAAACATTTCTGGTATATGAAAAACATGTTTTTCAATGGCAAAAATCAATGAATATTGTAAATGCACAAACAGTAATATCTCCACATTGCAAGGTGCAATTCTGAAATTTTTTGCTTTTTCCTGCTAATCCTAGCATGATAAAGAAGATTCAAAGAGAGTGAGATGCCAGCTCCTTTCATTCAGTCAGTAGCTTCAAACATTTCTGGTATATGAAAAACATGTTTTTCAATGGCAAAAATCAATGAATATTGTAAATGCACAAACAGTAATATCTCAACATTGCACGGTGCAATTCTGAAATTTTTAGCTTTTTCCTGTTAATCCTAGCATGATAAAGAAGATTCAAAGAGAGTGAGATGCCAGTTCCTTTCATTCAGTCAGTAGCTTCAAACATTTCTGGTATATGAAAAACATGCTTTTCAATGGCAAAAATCAATGAATATTGTAAATGCACAAACAGTAATATCTCCACATTGCAAGGTGCAATTCTGAAATTTTTTGCTTTTTCCTGCTAATCCTAGCATGATAAAGAAGATTCAAAGAGAGTGAGATGCCAGCTCCTTTCATTCAGTCAGTAGCTTCAAACATTTCTGGTATATGAAAAACATGTTTTTCAATGGCAAAAATCAATGAATATTGTAAATGCACAAACAGTAATATCTCCACATTGCACGGTGCAATTCTGAAATTTTTAGCTTTTTCCTGTTAATCCTAGCATGATAAAGAAGATTCAAAGAGTGAGATGCGGGGGGGCGTGGCTTAGGCACAGACCAGGATGGCAGCATAGGTCTGAGCTCCATGAGGGCTAAAACTACAAAGCGACGATAAAAGCAACTTAAGAGGATTTATTCACTCAATTTTTGCATGGACAAACTTCTTAAAGCCTAAGGATCATCCGGATACTAAAAAGACTCTCCTTGACCCGTTATTCCAGGAGATATTTCATTTGGAAGCAGTGAGATGCGTCCTTGATTTCATTCCAGTCGTGGCTATTGTGACACAGACCTGCAGGCTTGCAGGTTTGTGTGTCTCTGCAAAGGGACCCTCACTACTCCCTTTCTCCAGGCCTCGGAACACCGCTCATCGGGTGTTATTTAACAGATTGCAGTGGATTTTTATTTTGAAGCCGGCGGCACGGAGCCTTTAAAGCCTAAAGCATACTCTGACCCGACACCGGGAAAAGCCCTACTGAGAGGGATCAGTCACCGGACACTACCTACAGACCTCTTCTATAGGGTAAGCGATCCCCTGCAAAATAACCAGATCCTACCTTGAAGCTGTGGAGGGACACAGTTGAGTCCTGGAATTGACCCCCGTGCTGACAGGCTCCTCTCATTCATTCTATCAGTGAGTCGCGCGGCCCTGCTGCTGTGAGGTGACGGCGACTACGGGACAAGCCGGCTCTGTACCCCAGCTTCTGCTACCTGTGCTGGGAAGAAAGATAGACTGAGTTCTAACTAGACCCACGGGACCCTGCACCCCCGAAAACAACCCCACTGAACCGGACCGCTAGCCTGCAAGCTGTCCCTGCCTGCTAGCCACCCCACTACCAGCTGCGACCGGTGACAGGACTCCTGAACTGAAAATACCGGCCGGCGTTGTGCAGGATAGATCGCGGACCTCAGAGTCTTTGACAGCACTGCTCCTTTGGATCAAGCCTCCTTGCCTCTACAGGA
Source organism: Phyllobates terribilis (assembly GCF_046119375.1). Lineage (NCBI taxonomy): Eukaryota > Metazoa > Chordata > Amphibia > Anura > Dendrobatidae > Phyllobates > Phyllobates terribilis. The sequence goes on from NW_027371440.1 coordinate 4,526, forward strand.
CTTTGGGGACAAGACTTCTGACACCAGCTGAAGACCGGGACCCCAAGCCCAAACGACGCGGAGACCGGGAGACGGAGCGGCCTGCACCCATCAAGTTAAGGTAGATAAGCCCAGGCTGACGCCAGGGCTCTTACCGGGTCTTTAAAGGTCCGTTGTCCGTGATCCCGGGGCTGCTCTGGTGGCAGCGATGTCCCCTTCTTCTGCTGCTGAGAGGCCGCTGTGCCTTTCTCCCCCCTTCAGCTGACTGCCACCGCTGGTACCTGTGTCTCGGCTCCTTCCTCTCCTGTGTGGCTGTTCTCTGCATAGCGGCGCTGTTCCCAGGGTGGCGGTGCCCCCTCCTCTGTTCAGGAGCTGTCCGCTCCGCTCCTTTTACTGTGCCCGGGTGCCGCTGATGTCGGTGATCGGTCTCCCCGTGACCCCAGGGCTGATATAGTAGCGGCGATATCCCTACCCTGCTGCTGGGAGGCCGCTTTGTCCTAATCCAACCCCAACTGTCAGACACCGCTGATGTTCTCGGCCGGTCTCTCCCTCCTCTGAAGCCTGATCTCCGCGATCCCGGGGCTGTTCCGGTGGTGGGGTGTTTGCCCCTCTGCTGTGGGGCCGCTGCACTCGTTGTCCTCTGGCTGACAGGCAACACCGGTTGTCACGGCCCGTGTCCCCCTCTGCTGTCAAGCTGTGACTAAGATCCGAGGGCTGTTCCCTTGGTAGTGCCTCCCCCCTCCTCTGACTGCAGGACTGTTTGAATCTCCCGGCTCCCAGCTGACAGACACCGCCGGCATCCACGGTCCGCTCCCTTCTTCTGCCCGCTGCGCCGTACTGTCAACTGTGTGCCTCTAGTGTCGGGTCCCCACAGACTACCATTGACTGCCTGTCCCCTCATATCACAGCGCTGCAGTGATCCCACCTGCCACCGGCATCTTTCTCCAGCTGGTTCATTTGAATCTCCCGCCCCCTGCTGCAGTGCCGCTCTGCTCCGCTGTCCAAGGTGCTGATTTTATATCAGCACATATAAAAAGGTCTAACAGCTAATAAACAGTGTGACAGCAACTTGAACACTGAATTTGACCCTGAGGGGGAGGGAAGGGTTAAGTGGAACTGCTTCTGCCCCCATATATATATACTGTGACCACGTTACTTGGTATATATATTACAGTTGGTGCTTATGGAACTCTACAGAACTGCTGATCTCCATAATAATTAGTTTCCTGTTCAGAACTATATGTGCCTTTTATTTTTATCTCTCAGGTCAATTTTCATTATTTTTTTTGATACTTTTGACTGTGATTTACATTTAAAGGATTGCATTCTAGGGGGTACATATTTCTGCAGTTTTTAAGGGTATTGATTGCTTCTTGTTGGAATGATATTTGTTTAATGCAAATTTCTTCTAGTCATTGTTCCTAGTCATTTTGCAACTCTAAAGTCTTTTGTCCACTCTTCAGGTCAATTATTTCTAGTGTCATTTTATATTTTTTCTATATATATACACTCATAGTTTTGATATTTTATAATGGCGGCTAATAAAAAAAATACCCAAAAGTCTTTGGAAGCTCCCCTTAAATCTAGTGTGGTAAGAACAAAGTCCTCCCAACGCTTTTCATTTTCAAATCCATCAGAAGATGCTGTCAATACTATTAGTCCACTTAAGTCCAGATCACCTCATAGAAATCCGGAAGACAGACAGAGTTCTAAAGTAAGCTCTCCCACCAAAGAATTTTCTAAAAGTCTATTATCTCCAAAACCACAGAGAACTCCTGATGCTAAATCTGCCCCTTCTACAGTAGTTAAGGAAAAAAAAGTGGAAGAGATGGATATTTCCATCTCATCAAAGAGAAGGGACCCAGGAGACTGGGGCAACAAATATTCTTCACTGGCCACGAGTTCGGGGGAGGAATCCTCAGACACATCTCCCAATCCTAGTCCAGATAAGAGACGTGCTAAAAAGGACTTTTCCCCTTCATCCTCTGATCCTACGCCTAGTGTCCCGGTCAAAATGACCATTTCTCAAGATTTGGGTAATACCGACCTTGGTTCATATCTGGACAATCTTTTAAAGACGATTGACAGAAATATGAAACTGGGCTTCGAGAAACAGGTGGATACCATGAAATCTACTTTGGAAGCTTTTGGTCTTAAATTGGAGGAAAACACTAAAAGACTTGAAACGGTGGAGGGAAGGGTAGAGTCTGTCTCTTCTGATAATCTAGAAATTAAATCTGAGCTTAAAAAACTCAGATTAAAAGTTGCGGATTTGGAGGATAGAAGTAGAAGAAATAACTTGAAGATTAGAGGCATATCTGAGGATGTTTCTCCCTCAGATATCTCGGCTTTTGTCAAAGACTTATTTCACAAGACAATCCCATCCCTTTCTGAGCAGGATCTTATCATTGATAGGGCCCATCGCTTATTTCGTCCTACCTCCATCTCCTCGGATCTTCCTAGGGATGTAATAGCTAGGTTACATTTTTTCTCGACCAAAGAGAAAATCTTGAACTATATTAGGGAAAACAGGACTTTTCCAGAGCCTTTCTCGCACCTAAAAATCTTCTCAGATTTTTCCAAAGAAACCATGGATATGAGAAGGTCATACAAATTGACCACAGATAGACTGAGGGATATGAATATCCCGTATAGGTGGGGCTTTCCAGTAAAGTTGCTGATTTTCTTTAACGGGAAAACATTCACTCTTACAGATCCTGATGAAGGCCCTAAATTTTTTGATTTTATAAAGGACATTCCCTATAAAGTTAGAAAGGCACCCCACCGCTGAAACGAGAAACACTACTCCCTCGGGAGCCCTCTTTAAAAATAAACTCATTCTACCACCTCACCTAACATGCATACTAAATTTATCATTCCTCTTTACATTTGGCCCTCATGGTTTGTCCACATTATTTTCCCCCCAATCTGAGGGAGAACCTTTATGGTGAAGGTTCCCTCAGGAGATTTTTTGATTCGTTTTTTTTTTCTTTTTCTTTGAATATTTGGTTATTGTTATTACTATCTTTGAATTAATATTAGAGATATTGTATTCCAGCTTTGATTGTCGGTTGATTTTTATTTTTTGGGAATTTGTTGGACCAACTGACCCCTCTCCTTTTGACTTACTTTGATTATTAATTTACCTATGCCTATCAAGATCATCACCTATAATGTAAGAGGCCTAAACAGTCCCAATAAGAGATTCTCCCTTTGGAAGGAATTGGGTCATCTTGGTGCTGATGTTGCGTGTCTTCAGGAGACAAGGTTTGCCGAGGGAAAACACCCTACCTTCACCCACAAACGCTACCCTCATATATTTGAATCCACTAGCGACCGGAAAAAAGCCGGTGTAGCTACAGTGATCAGAGATTCTGTCCCATTTGAGTTTTTAGATCAGCATAAAGATGTCAATGGAAGGTTCCATATATTGCTCTGTAAACTGAATAATCATGAGTGCACTGTTGTTAACCTATACGCCCCAAATAAAAAGCAAATACCCTTTTTGAACAAGGTTTTTAGAAAGGTTGAAGAGGTTAGGAGAGGCGAATTGATTTTTTTGGGAGACTTCAACATGGTCCCGGACGGGCATATGGACTCTTCCTCCCCCAGCCGTCATTTATACCCGACGCTAAATAATTGGCTTTATAAAAATGAATTATTTGATACATTTAGATGTCTGCAAACTACCTCCAAAGAATTCTCCCATTTTTCGGATGCGCACCAAACGGCCTCTAGAATTGACTTAATAATAACTGACGTTTTTTCTTTACCCAAATTCTCTAGCGTATCTATAGGCCTTAGGTCTCTATCAGATCATGCCCCTACGTCATGTGAAATTCATATTGGTCCTCTTATTAAAAATGGATTTCTTTGGAAATGTAGATCTTCACTTATTCATAACCCCAAAAACAAAAAAATTATTGAAAAAGCTATTTCTGATTATTTTAGGGAGAACGATACACCAGATTTATCTAATCCCTTCTCCAGCTGGTGCGCTCACAAGGCTGTCCTTCGTGGTGTACTAATGCAGATATCCTCATCTGAAAAAAAAGGAAAAAGAGCAAAAATTAATTCTCTTCAAAAACTGATTAGGGAAAAAGAACTAGAACAAATAAATCTTCCTTCCCCTTCCCCAATAATTCAAAAAGAGCTCTCAAATTTAAGGGTAGAGCTAAAATCAGAAATTTCTTCCTCCTATGATGCGATTATTCGGAAATCAAAATTTAATTACTATGCGGCTCTAAATAAACCTACCCGCTTTATGGCTCGCCTAGTTAAATGTAAAAGAGCGATTAATAGAATAGATAAAATAAAAAACAATAGCGGAATAACGTTTTGCCACCCTAAAGATATAGTGAACCAGTTTGCAGACTTTTACAAAAAACTCTACAACATCAAAACTGATCCTCTAATTCCCCATCCTCACCCAGACGCAATCAACAAATTTTTATCCTCCATTAACCTACCGAAATTGAGCCCTCTGGATCACGAGTCATTGAATAAGCCTTTTTCTAACCTTGAAATTATTAATACAATAAAGCAACTTAAAGACTTCAAGGCTCCGGGTCCAGATGGGTTCATCAATGAGTATTATAAAACTTTTTGTGACCTACTTTCTTCCCCTCTCACGAAAATTTTCAATCATGCTTCCTCAATAAGCTCCTTCCCCTCAGAAATGCTGGAAGCCACCATTACCCTAATACCCAAGTCTAGGGATGAGAGAGATAATGTTAAAAATTATAGGCCCATTTCGCTAATTAACACTGACATTAAGATATATTCGAAAATTCTGGCCAATCGTTTATCGACTATTCTTCCATCTCTCATCAACGACGATCAGATTGGCTTCGTTGGTGGGAGGCAAGCAACTGATGGCTCTAGAAGACTTCTGAATATTATTAAGGTGATAAATACGGCGAAACTCCCAACTTCACTGCTTGCTTTAGACGCTGAAAAAGCGTTCGACAGGTTAAATTGGCTATACCTTAAACTCACCCTTATTAAATTCGGTTTTGACAACAAATTTCTCTCTTCAATTATGGCCCTCTATTCTAACCCCCAAGCAAAAATTTATGTTAACAATTATCTCTCAAACCCAATCCCTATAACAAATGGTACCAGACAGGGTTGCCCACTTTCCCCCCTTCTCTTTGTCTTGGCTATGGAGCCTTTGGCACAGAGGATTAGAGAAAACACTGAGATTAGGGGGATTTCTACCCCATCTCGAGAATTTAAAATTGGCCTCTTTGCAGATGATGTTATGCTTTCCTTGCTGGACCCAGTAAATTCGGTTGCGGAAGTTTCGAAGGTTCTAGAACTATTCTCTCAGATTTCTTATTTTAAGATCAATAATGAGAAGTCTAAACTTTTAAACATTAATCTGGATCGCCAGACGAGAGAGGTTTTACACTCGAGATTTTCCTTCGGTTTGGCTAAACGCAATCTGACTTATTTGGGGATCAGTATTGGTAAAACTATTAACTCAACAATTTCTGACAACCTGGTTCTGATTGAGGATATCGTCCGCGGAGATTTGATGGATTTTTTGAAGAGAGATTTGTCATGGTGGGGTAGAGTCCTCTCTATTAAGATGTTTGTTCTACCTAAAATCTTATATTTTTTCCGCAACTTACCTTTAACTATTTCTCACATCTTTATTCAAAAAATTCAAAATCAGATCAATTCTTATGTTTGGGGTAATAAACGTGCGAGGATATCTGCAGATATATTGTACAAGAATAAATGTAACGGAGGTCTGAGTCACCCTAATATTTCCGCTTACTATTTGGCAAACCTCATCAAACAGAGCAGTACTTGGTTTAATTCTGACAGTCCCCCGGCTTGGATGACTCTGGAGACCTTCTTAAATAATGGCTCTTCTCCACGTGAACTGTTACTTAGGCATCTCTTTAAACAGTGCACTCATGATTCTTCCCATCCTATTTTCCAGGCGATTATTGACGCCTGGAAAAAAATCGCCAAAAGAAAGAAAAAGAGCCCCTTAAGAGATTCTGATATGGATAAGTTTTCTTTTGTCAAAAATTTTCCAATTGGTTTTGTTGCTGATCTGTATAACTCTTCCATTCCAGATCAGTGGGACAATAAAGGGTTAAGGAAAATTGGAGACTTCTATGAAGCTTCTGCCTTTATTCCTTTTCAAATTCTTAAAAAAAGATTCAACTTACCTTCTTCTGATTTCTTTTTATACTCTCATTTAAAGAGCATTATTCTGGAATTTACTTCTGGTAAACTTATTGTTTCTGAAACCTCGGTGAACCTGTTAAGCAACCCATCCCACAAAATTTTTTGGAGCCTGAGACACATATATAACAGCTTCAATAATGATCTTTCCTTCCAAAAACACCTCTACATGATACGCTGGGAAAAAGATCTAAAACTCAATTTCCAATCCGATCAATGGGAGAGTGCTGTTCTCTTTTCTCAAGCCTCTAATATATCTATGCCCTTACAAGAGGCTTACTTCAAAATTCTAACCAGATGGTATTACACTCCAATCAGGCTTCACCATATAAAGCCCAGCAACTCTCCCCTTTGTTGGAGGGAGTGCGGCCTTAGGGGAGATCTTTTACATCTCTTTTGGAGCTGCCCTAAAATCCGGAATCTATGGGCTCAGATCTCTTCTTTGGTAGATGACCTTTTAGGCAGACCTGTAGTATTGACCCCTCAAATGGCTTTACTGTCCTTAGATCTCGAACCATATAAGTCGTTTGAAAGATCTTTGGTGATTCACTTATTTTCAGTGTGTAAGAACGCATTGGCTTTTTATTGGAGAAAGTCACATGTCCCCACTTTGGAGGACTTAGTTGATAAGATGAATCTCCATAGAATATTTGAACTCAGATTTGCCCTTATCAACAATAATTTACTTAAATTCTCTAGGAAGTGGGATATTTGGCTCACTAAATTCCCTCAACCCTCTCATAACGCTGGAACATCTTAATGTGTGTCGTGTTTAGCTCATTAATATGTTTAATTTTTGCTAATGATAGTAATGTGTGTTTAAAGTGTTCAAATTTCTGTATTATCGTATATACTATTTGACGAACAAATTTCTCCCATCTTTCCTGATTATCCATTCCCGTTTGTTCCCTTTCCCTTTCCCTTCCCTCAGAATTTTTCCCTTATTATGAATATTCTTTTGTCACTACTTTTATGCTACGTTTATTATTCCCCTGTTAAATTGTTTATTAAAAATAAAAAAATATGGTAAAACAAAGAGTGAGATGCCAGCTCCTTTCATTCAGTCAGTAGCTTCAAACATTTCTGGTATATGAAAAACATGTTTTTCAATGGCAAAAATCAATGAATATTGTAAATGCACAAACAGTAATATCTCCACATTGCAAGGTGCAATTCTGAAATTTTTTGCTTTTTCCTGCTAATCCTAGCATGATAAAGAAGATTCAAAGAGAGTGAGATGCCAGCTCCTTTCATTCAGTCAGTAGCTTCAAACATTTCTGGTATATGAAAAACATGTTTTTCAATGGCAAAAATCAATGAATATTGTAAATGCACAAACAGTAATATCTCCACATTGCACGATGCAATTCTGAAATTTTTAGCTTTTTCCTGTTAATCCTAGCATGATAAAGAAGATTCAAAGAGAGTGATATGCCAGCTCCTTTCATTCAGTCAGTAGCTTCAAACATTTCTGGTATATGAAAAACATGTTTTTCAATGGCAAAAATCAATGAATATTGTAAATGCACAAACAGTAATATCTCCACATTGCAAGGTGCAATTCTGAAATTTTTTGCTTTTTCCTGCTAATCCTAGCATGATAAAGAAGATTCAAAGAGAGTGAGATGCCAGCTCCTTTCATTCAGTCAGTAGCTTCAAACATTTCTGGTATATGAAAAACATGTTTTTCAATGGCAAAAATCAATGAATATTGTAAATGCACAAACAGTAATATCTCAACATTGCACGGTGCAATTCTGAAATTTTTAGCTTTTTCCTGTTAATCCTAGCATGATAAAGAAGATTCAAAGAGAGTGAGATGCCAGCTCCTTTCATTCAGTCAGTAGCTTCAAACATTTCTGGTATATGAAAAACATGCTTTTCAATGGCAAAAATCAATGAATATTGTAAATGCACAAACAGTAATATCTCCACATTGCAAGGTGCAATTCTGAAATTTTTTGCTTTTTCCTGCTAATCCTAGCATGATAAAGAAGATTCAAAGAGAGTGAGATGCCAGCTCCTTTCATTCAGTCAGTAGCTTCAAACATTTCTGGTATATGAAAAACATGTTTTTCAATGGCAAAAATCAATGAATATTGTAAATGCACAAACAGTAATATCTCCACATTGCACGGTGCAATTCTGAAATTTTTAGCTTTTTCCTGTTAATCCTAGCATGATAAAGAAGATTCAAAGAGTGAGATGCCAGCTCCTTTCATTCAGTCAGTAGCTTCAAACATTTCTGGTATATGAAAAACATGTTTTTCAATGGCAAAAATCAATGAATATTGTAAATGCACAAACAGTAATATCTCCACATTGCAAGGTGCAATTCTGAAATTTTTTGCTTTTTCCTGCTAATCCTAGCATGATAAAGAAGATTCAAAGAGAGTGAGATGCCAGCTCCTTTCATTCAGTCAGTAGCTTCAAACATTTCTGGTATATGAAAAACATGTTTTTCAATGGCAAAAATCAATGAATATTGTAAATGCACAAACAGTAATATCTCCACATTGCACGGTGCAATTCTGAAATTTTTAGCTTTTTCCTGTTAATCCTAGCATGATAAAGAAGATTCAAAGAGTGAGATGCCAGCTCCTTTCATTCAGTCAGTAGCTTCAAACATTTCTGGTATATGAAAAACATGTTTTTCAATGGCAAAAATCAATGAATATTGTAAATGCACAAACAGTAATATCTCCACATTGCAAGGTGCAATTCTGAAATTTTTTGCTTTTTCCTGCTAATCCTAGCATGATAAAGAAGATTCAAAGAGAGTGAGATGCCAGCTCCTTTCATTCAGTCAGTAGCTTCAAACATTTCTGGTATATGAAAAACATGTTTTTCAATGGCAAAAATCAATGAATATTGTAAATGCACAAACAGTAATATCTCCACATTGCACGGTGCAATTCTGAAATTTTTAGCTTTTTCCTGTTAATCCTAGCATGATAAAGAAGATTCAAAGAGTGAGATGCCAGCTCCTTTCATTCAGTCAGTAGCTTCAAACATTTCTGGTATATGAAAAACATGTTTTTCAATGGCAAAAATCAATGAATATTGTAAATGCACAAACAGTAATATCTCCACATTGCAAGGTGCAATTCTGAAATTTTTTGCTTTTTCCTGCTAATCCTAGCATGATAAAGAAGATTCAAAGAGAGTGAGATGCCAGCTCCTTTCATTCAGTCAGTAGCTTCAAACATTTCTGGTATATGAAAAACATGTTTTTCAATGGCAAAAATCAATGAATATTGTAAATGCACAAACAGTAATATCTCCACATTGCACGGTGCAATTCTGAAATTTTTAGCTTTTTCCTGTTAATCCTAGCATGATAAAGAAGATTCAAAGAGTGAGATGCCAGCTCCTTTCATTCAGTCAGTAGCTTCAAACATTTCTGGTATATGAAAAACATGTTTTTCAATGGCAAAAATCAATGAATATTGTAAATGCACAAACAGTAATATCTCCACATTGCAAGGTGCAATTCTGAAATTTTTTGCTTTTTCCTGCTAATCCTAGCATGATAAAGAAGATTCAAAGAGAGTGAGATGCCAGCTCCTTTCATTCAGTCAGTAGCTTCAAACATTTCTGGTATATGAAAAACATGTTTTTCAATGGCAAAAATCAATGAATATTGTAAATGCACAAACAGTAATATCTCAACATTGCACGGTGCAATTCTGAAATTTTTAGCTTTTTCCTGTTAATCCTAGCATGATAAAGAAGATTCAAAGAGAGTGAGATGCCAGCTCCTTTCATTCAGTCAGTAGCTTCAAACATTTCTGGTATATGAAAAACATGCTTTTCAATGGCAAAAATCAATGAATATTGTAAATGCACAAACAGTAATATCTCCACATTGCAAGGTGCAATTCTGAAATTTTTTGCTTTTTCCTGCTAATCCTAGCATGATAAAGAAGATTCAAAGAGAGTGAGATGCCAGCTCCTTTCATTCAGTCAGTAGCTTCAAACATTTCTGGTATATGAAAAACGTTTTTCAATGGCAAAAATCAATGAATATTGTAAATGCACAAACAGTAATATCTCCACATTGCAAGCTGCAATTCTGAAATTTTTTGCTTTTTCCTGCTAATCCTAGCATGATGAAGATTCAAAGAGAGTGAGATGCCAGCTCCTTTCATTCAGTCAGTAGCTTCAAACATTTCTGGTATATGAAAAACATGTTTTTCAATGGCAAAAATCAATGAATATTGTAAATGCACAAACAGTAATATCTCCACATTGCAAGGTGCAATTCTGAAATTTTTTGCTTTTTCCTGCTAATCCTAGCATGATAAAGAAGATTCAAAGAGAGTGAGATGCCAGCTCCTTTCATTCAGTCAGTAGCTTCAAACATTTCTGGTATATGAAAAACATGTTTTTCAATGGCAAAAATCAATGAATATTGTAAATGCACAAACAGTAATATCTCCACATTGCACGGTGCAATTCTGAAATTTTTAGCTTTTTCCTGTTAATCCTAGCATGATAAAGAAGATTCAAAGAGAGTGAGATGCCAGCTCCTTTCATTCAGTCAGTAGCTTCAAACATTTCTGGTATATGAAAAACATGTTTTTCAATGGCAAAAATCAATGAATATTGTAAATGCACAAACAGTAATATCTCCACATTGCAAGGTGCAATTCTGAAATTTTTTGCTTTTTCCTGCTAATCCTAGCATGATAAAGAAGATTCAAAGAGAGTGAGATGCCAGCTCCTTTCATTCAGTCAGTAGCTTCAAACATTTCTGGTATATGAAAAACATGTTTTTCAATGGCAAAAATCAATGAATATTGTAAATGCACAAACAGTAATATCTCCACATTGCAAGGTGCAATTCTGAAATTTTTTGCTTTTTCCTGCTAATCCTAGCATGATAAAGAAGATTCAAAGAGAGTGAGATGCCAGCTCCTTTCATTCAGTCAGTAGCTTCAAACATTTCTGGTATATGAAAAACATGTTTTTCAATGGCAAAAATCAATGAATATTGTAAATGCACAAACAGTAATATCTCCACATTGCACGGTGCAATTCTGAAATTTTTAGCTTTTTCCTGTTAATCCTAGCATGATAAAGAAGATTCAAAGAGAGTGAGATGCCAGCTCCTTTCATTCAGTCAGTAGCTTCAAACATTTCTGGTATATGAAAAACATGTTTTTCAATGGCAAAAATCAATGAATATTGTAAATGCACAAACAGTAATATCTCCACATTGCAAGGTGCAATTCTGAAATTTTTTGCTTTTTCCTGCTAATCCTAGCATGATAAAGAAGATTCAAAGAGAGTGAGATGCCAGCTCCTTTCATTCAGTCAGTAGCTTCAAACATTTCTGGTATATGAAAAACATGTTTTTCAATGGCAAAAATCAATGAATATTGTAAATGCACAAACAGTAATATCTCCACATTGCACGGTGCAATTCTGAAATTTTTTGCTTTTTCCTGCTAATCCTAGCATGATAAAGAAGATTCAAAGAGAGTGAGATGCCAGCTCCTTTCATTCAGTCAGTAGCTTCAAACATTTCTGGTATATGAAAAACGTTTTTCAATGGCAAAAATCAATGAAATTGTAAATGCACAAACAGTAATATCTCCACATTGCAAGGTGCAATTCTGAAATTTTTTGCTTTTTCCTGTTAATCCTAGCATGATAAAGAAGATTCAAAGAGAGTGAGATGCCAGCTCCTTTCATTCAGTCAGTAGCTTCAAACATTTCTGGTATATGAAAAACATGTTTTTCAATGGCAAAAATCAATGAATATTGTAAATGCACAAACAGTAATATCTCCACATTGCAAGGTGCAATTCTGAAATTTTTTGCTTTTTCCTGCTAATCCTAGCATGATAAAGAAGATTCAAAGAGAGTGAGATGCCAGCTCCTTTCATTCAGTCAGTAGCTTCAAACATTTCTGGTATATGAAAAACATGTTTTTCAATGGCAAAAATCAATGAATATTGTAAATGCACAAACAGTAATATCTCCACATTGCAAGGTGCAATTCTGAAATTTTTTGCTTTTTCCTGCTAATCCTAGCATGATAAAGAAGATTCAAAGAGAGTGAGATGCCAGCTCCTTTCATTCAGTCAGTAGCTTCAAACATTTCTGGTATATGAAAAACATGTTTTTCAATGGCAAAAATCAATGAATATTGTAAATGCACAAACAGTAATATCTCCACATTGCAAGGTGCAATTCTGAAATTTTTTGCTTTTTCCTGTTAATCCTAGCATGATAAAGAAGATTCAAAGAGAGTGAGATGCCAGCTCCTTTCATTCAGTCAGTAGCTTCAAACATTTCTGGTATATGAAAAACATGTTTTTCAATGGCAAAAATCAATGAATATTGTAAATGCACAAACAGTAATATCTCCACATTGCAAGGTGCAATTCTGAAATTTTTTGCTTTTTCCTGCTAATCCTAGCATGATAAAGAAGATTCAAAGAGAGTGAGATGCCAGCTCCTTTCATTCAGTCAGTAGCTTCAAACATTTCTGGTATATGAAAAACATGTTTTTCAATGGCAAAAATCAATGAATATTGTAAATGCACAAACAGTAATATCTCCACATTGCACGGTGCAATTCTGAAATTTTTAGCTTTTTCCTGTTAATCCTAGCATGATAAAGAAGATTCAAAGAGAGTGAGATGCCAGCTCCTTTCATTCAGTCAGTAGCTTCAAACATTTCTGGTATATGAAAAACATGTTTTTCAATGGCAAAAATCAATGAATATTGTAAATGCACAAACAGTAATATCTCCACATTGCAAGGTGCAATTCTGAAATTTTTTGCTTTTTCCTGCTAATCCTAGCATGATAAAGAAGATTCAAAGAGAGTGAGATGCCAGCTCCTTTCATTCAGTCAGTAGCTTCAAACATTTCTGGTATATGAAAAACATGTTTTTCAATGGCAAAAATCAATGAATATTGTAAATGCACAAACAGTAATATCTCAACATTGCACGGTGCAATTCTGAAATTTTTAGCTTTTTCCTGTTAATCCTAGCATGATAAAGAAGATTCAAAGAGAGTGAGATGCCAGCTCCTTTCATTCAGTCAGTAGCTTCAAACATTTCTGGTATATGAAAAACATGCTTTTCAATGGCAAAAATCCATGAATATTGTAAATGCACAAACAGTAATATCTCCACATTGCAAGGTGCAATTCTGAAATTTTTTGCTTTTTCCTGCTAATCCTAGCATGATAAAGAAGATTCAAAGAGAGTGAGATGCCAGCTCCTTTCATTCAGTCAGTAGCTTCAAACATTTCTGGTATATGAAAAACATGTTTTTCAATGGCAAAAATCAATGAATATTGTAAATGCACAAACAGTAATATCTCCACATTGCACGGTGCAATTCTGAAATTTTTAGCTTTTTCCTGTTAATCCTAGCATGATAAAGAAGATTCAAAGAGTGAGATGCCAGCTCCTTTCATTCAGTCAGTAGCTTCAAACATTTCTGGTATATGAAAAACATGTTTTTCAATGGCAAAAATCAATGAATATTGTAAATGCACAAACAGTATTATCTCCACATTGCAAGGTGCAATTCTGAAATTTTTTGCTTTTTCCTGCTAATCCTAGCATGATAAAGAAGATTCAAAGAGAGTGAGATGCCAGCTCCTTTCATTCAGTCAGTAGCTTCAAACATTTCTGGTATATGAAAAACATGTTTTTCAATGGCAAAAATCAATGAATATTGTAAATGCACAAACAGTAATATCTCCACATTGCACGGTGCAATTCTGAAATTTTTAGCTTTTTCCTGTTAATCCTAGCATGATAAAGAAGATTCAAAGAGTGAGATGCCAGCTCCTTTCATTCAGTCAGTAGCTTCAAACATTTCTGGTATATGAAAAACATGTTTTTCAATGGCAAAAATCAATGAATATTGTAAATGCACAAACAGTAATATCTCCACATTGCAAGGTGCAATTCTGAAATTTTTTGCTTTTTCCTGCTAATCCTAGCATGATAAAGAAGATTCAAAGAGAGTGAGATGCCAGCTCCTTTCATTCAGTCAGTAGCTTCAAACATTTCTGGTATATGAAAAACATGTTTTTCAATGGCAAAAATCAATGAATATTGTAAATGCAAAAACAGTAATATCTCAACATTGCACGGTGCAATTCTGAAATTTTTAGCTTTTTCCTGTTAATCCTAGCATGATAAAGAAGATTCAAAGAGAGTGAGATGCCAGCTCCTTTCATTCAGTCAGTAGCTTCAAACATTTCTGGTATATGAAAAACATGCTTTTCAATGGCAAAAATCAATGAATATTGTAAATGCACAAACAGTAATATCTCCACATTGCAAGGTGCAATTCTGAAATTTTTTGCTTTTTCCTGCTAATCCTAGCATGATAAAGAAGATTCAAAGAGAGTGAGATGCCAGCTCCTTTCATTCAGTCAGTAGCTTCAAACATTTCTGGTATATGAAAAACGTTTTTCAATGGCAAAAATCAATGAATATTGTAAATGCACAAACAGTAATATCTCCACATTGCACGGTGCAATTCTGAAATTTTTAGCTTTTTCCTGTTAATCCTAGCATGATAAAGAAGATTCAAAGAGAGTGAGATGCCAGCTCCTTTCATTCAGTCAGTAGCTTCAAACATTTCTGGTATATGAAAAACGTTTTTCAATGGCAAAAATCAATGAATATTGTAAATGCACAAACAGTAATATCTCCACATTGCAAGGTGCAATTCTGAAATTTTTTGCTTTTTCCTGCTAATCCTAGCATGATAAAGAAGATTCAAAGAGAGTGAGATGCCAGCTCCTTTCATTCAGTCAGTAGCTTCAAACATTTCTGGTATATGAAAAACATGTTTTTCAATGGCAAAAATCAATGAATATTGTAAATGCACAAACAGTAATATCTCCACATTGCACGGTGCAATTCTGAAATTTTTAGCTTTTTCCTGTTAATCCTAGCATGATAAAGAAGATTCAAAGAGAGTGAGATGCCAGCTCCTTTCATTCAGTCAGTAGCTTCAAACATTTCTGGTATATGAAAAACATGTTTTTCAATGGCAAAAATCAATGAATATTGTAAATGCACAAACAGTAATATCTCCACATTGCAAGGTGCAATTCTGAAATTTTTTGCTTTTTCCTGTTAATCCTAGCATGATAAAGAAGATTCAAAGAGAGTGAGATGCCAGCTCCTTTCATTCAGTCAGTAGCTTCAAACATTTCTGGTATATGAAAAACATGTTTTTCAATGGCAAAAATCAATGAATATTGTAAATGCACAAACAGTAATATCTCCACATTGCACGGTGCAATTCTGAAATTTTTAGCTTTTTCCTGTTAATCCTAGCATGATAAAGAAGATTCAAAGAGAGTGAGATGCCAGCTCCTTTCATTCAGTCAGTAGCTTCAAACATTTCTGGTATATGAAAAACATGTTTTTCAATGGCAAAAATCAATGAATATTGTAAATGCACAAACAGTAATATCTCCACATTGCAAGGTGCAATTCTGAAATTTTTTGCTTTTTCCTGCTAATCCTAGCATGATAAAGAAGATTCAAAGAGAGTGAGATGCCAGCTCCTTTCATTCAGTCAGTAGCTTCAAACATTTCTGGTATATGAAAAACATGTTTTTCAATGGCAAAAATCAATGAATATTGTAAATGCACAAACAGTAATATCTCCACATTGCAAGGTGCAATTCTGAAATTTTTTGCTTTTTCCTGTTAATCCTAGCATGATAAAGAAGATTCAAAGAGAGTGAGATGCCAGCTCCTTTCATTCAGTCAGTAGCTTCAAACATTTCTGGTATATGAAAAACATGTTTTTCAATGGCAAAAATCAATGAATATTGTAAATGCACAAACAGTAATATCTCCACATTGCAAGGTGCAATTCTGAAATTTTTTGCTTTTTCCTGCTAATCCTAGCATGATAAAGAAGATTCAAAGAGAGTGAGATGCCAGCTCCTTTCATTCAGTCAGTAGCTTCAAACATTTCTGGTATATGAAAAACATGTTTTTCAATGGCAAAAATCAATGAATATTGTAAATGCACAAACAGTAATATCTCCACATTGCAAGGTGCAATTCTGAAATTTTTTGCTTTTTCCTGCTAATCCTAGCATGATAAAGAAGATTCAAAGAGAGTGAGATGCCAGCTCCTTTCATTCAGTCAGTAGCTTCAAACATTTCTGGTATATGAAAAACATGTTTTTCAATGGCAAAAATCAATGAATATTGTAAATGCACAAACAGTAATATCTCCACATTGCAAGGTGCAATTCTGAAATTTTTTGCTTTTTCCTTCTAATCCTAGCATGATAAAGAAGATTCAAAGAGAGTGAGATGCCAGCTCCTTTCATTCAGTCAGTAGCTTCAAACATTTCTGGTATATGAAAAACATGTTTTTCAATGGCAAAAATCAATGAATATTGTAAATGCACAAACAGTAATATCTCCACATTGCAAGGTGCAATTCTGAAATTTTTTGCTTTTTCCTGCTAATCCTAGCATGATAAAGAAGATTCAAAGAGAGTGAGATGCCAGCTCCTTTCATTCAGTCAGTAGCTTCAAACATTTCTGGTATATGAAAAACATGTTTTTCAATGGCAAAAATCAATGAATATTGTAAATGCACAAACAGTAATATCTCAACATTGCACGGTGCAATTCTGAAATTTTTAGCTTTTTCCTGTTAATCCTAGCATGATAAAGAAGATTCAAAGAGAGTGAGATGCCAGCTCCTTTCATTCAGTCAGTAGCTTCAAACATTTCTGGTATATGAAAAACATGCTTTTCAATGGCAAAAATCAATGAATATTGTAAATGCACAAACAGTAATATCTCCACATTGCAAGGTGCAATTCTGAAATTTTTTGCTTTTTCCTGCTAATCCTAGCATGATAAAGAAGATTCAAAGAGAGTGAGATGCCAGCTCCTTTCATTCAGTCAGTAGCTTCAAACATTTCTGGTATATGAAAAACATGTTTTTCAATGGCAAAAATCAATGAATATTGTAAATGCACAAACAGTAATATCTCCACATTGCACGGTGCAATTCTGAAATTTTTAGCTTTTTCCTGTTAATCCTAGCATGATAAAGAAGATTCAAAGAGTGAGATGCCAGCTCCTTTCATTCAGTCAGTAGCTTCAAACATTTCTGGTATATGAAAAACATGTTTTTCAATGGCAAAAATCAATGAATATTGTAAATGCACAAACAGTATTATCTCCACATTGCAAGGTGCAATTCTGAAATTTTTTGCTTTTTCCTGCTAATCCTAGCATGATAAAGAAGATTCAAAGAGAGTGAGATGCCAGCTCCTTTCATTCAGTCAGTAGCTTCAAACATTTCTGGTATATGAAAAACATGTTTTTCAATGGCAAAAATCAATGAATATTGTAAATGCACAAACAGTAATATCTCCACATTGCACGGTGCAATTCTGAAATTTTTAGCTTTTTCCTGTTAATCCTAGCATGATAAAGAAGATTCAAAGAGTGAGATGCCAGCTCCTTTCATTCAGTCAGTAGCTTCAAACATTTCTGGTATATGAAAAACATGTTTTTCAATGGCAAAAATCAATGAATATTGTAAATGCACAAACAGTAATATCTCCACATTGCAAGGTGCAATTCTGAAATTTTTTGCTTTTTCCTGCTAATCCTAGCATGATAAAGAAGATTCAAAGAGAGTGAGATGCCAGCTCCTTTCATTCAGTCAGTAGCTTCAAACATTTCTGGTATATGAAAAACATGTTTTTCAATGGCAAAAATCAATGAATATTGTAAATGCACAAACAGTAATATCTCAACATTGCACGGTGCAATTCTGAAATTTTTAGCTTTTTCCTGTTAATCCTAGCATGATAAAGAAGATTCAAAGAGAGTGAGATGCCAGCTCCTTTCATTCAGTCAGTAGCTTCAAACATTTCTGGTATATGAAAAACATGTTTTTCAATGGCAAAAATCAATGAATATTGTAAATGCACAAACAGTAATATCTCCACATTGCAAGGTGCAATTCTGAAATTTTTTGCTTTTTCCTGCTAATCCTAGCATGATAAAGAAGATTCAAAGAGAGTGAGATGCCAGCTCCTTTCATTCAGTCAGTAGCTTCAAACATTTCTGGTATATGAAAAACATGTTTTTCAATGGCAAAAATCAATGAATATTGTAAATGCACAAACAGTAATATCTCCACATTGCAAGGTGCAATTCTGAAATTTTTTGCTTTTTCCTGTTAATCCTAGCATGATAAAGAAGATTCAAAGAGAGTGAGATGCCAGCTCCTTTCATTCAGTCAGTAGCTTCAAACATTTCTGGTATATGAAAAACATGTTTTTCAATGGCAAAAATCAATGAATATTGTAAATGCACAAACAGTAATATCTCCACATTGCAAGGTGCAATTCTGAAATTTTTTGCTTTTTCCTGCTAATCCTAGCATGATAAAGAAGATTCAAAGAGAGTGAGATGCCAGCTCCTTTCATTCAGTCAGTAGCTTCAAACATTTCTGGTATATGAAAAACATGTTTTTCAATGGCAAAAATCAATGAATATTGTAAATGCACAAACAGTAATATCTCCACATTGCAAGGTGCAATTCTGAAATTTTTTGCTTTTTCCTGCTAATCCTAGCATGATAAAGAAGATTCAAAGAGAGTGAGATGCCAGCTCCTTTCATTCAGTCAGTAGCTTCAAACATTTCTGGTATATGAAAAACATGTTTTTCAATGGCAAAAATCAATGAATATTGTAAATGCACAAACAGTAATATCTCCACATTGCAAGGTGCAATTCTGAAATTTTTTGCTTTTTCCTGCTAATCCTAGCATGATAAAGAAGATTCAAAGAGAGTGAGATGCCAGCTCCTTTCATTCAGTCAGTAGCTTCAAACATTTCTGGTATATGAAAAACGTTTTTCAATGGCAAAAATCAATGAATATTGTAAATGCACAAACAGTAATATCTCCACATTGCACGGTGCAATTCTGAAATTTTTAGCTTTTTCCTGTTAATCCTAGCATGATAAAGAAGATTCAAAGAGTGAGATGCCAGCTCCTTTCATTCAGTCAGTAGCTTCAAACATTTCTGGTATATGAAAAACATGTTTTTCAATGGCAAAAATCAATGAATATTGTAAATGCACAAACAGTAATATCTCCACATTGCAAGGTGCAATTCTGAAATTTTTTGCTTTTTCCTGCTAATCCTAGCATGATAAAGAAGATTCAAAGAGAGTGAGATGCCAGCTCCTTTCATTCAGTCAGTAGCTTCAAACATTTCTGGTATATGAAAAACATGTTTTTCAATGGCAAAAATCAATGAATATTGTAAATGCACAAACAGTAATATCTCAACATTGCACGGTGCAATTCTGAAATTTTTAGCTTTTTCCTGTTAATCCTAGCATGATAAAGAAGATTCAAAGAGAGTGAGATGCCAGCTCCTTTCATTCAGTCAGTAGCTTCAAACATTTCTGGTATATGAAAAACATGCTTTTCAATGGCAAAAATCAATGAATATTGTAAATGCACAAACAGTAATATCTCCACATTGCAAGGTGCAATTCTGAAATTTTTTGCTTTTTCCTGCTAATCCTAGCATGATAAAGAAGATTCAAAGAGAGTGAGATGCCAGCTCCTTTCATTCAGTCAGTAGCTTCAAACATTTCTGGTATATGAAAAACGTTTTTCAATGGCAAAAATCAATGAATATTGTAAATGCACAAACAGTAATATCTCCACATTGCAAGGTGCAATTCTGAAATTTTTTGCTTTTTCCTTCTAATCCTAGCATGATAAAGAAGATTCAAAGAGAGTGAGATGCCAGCTCCTTTCATTCAGTCAGTAGCTTCAAACATTTCTGGTATATGAAAAACATGTTTTTCAATGGCAAAAATCAATGAATATTGTAAATGCACAAACAGTAATATCTCCACATTGCAAGGTGCAATTCTGAAATTTTTTGCTTTTTCCTGCTAATCCTAGCATGATAAAGAAGATTCAAAGAGAGTGAGATGCCAGCTCCTTTCATTCAGTCAGTAGCTTCAAACATTTCTGGTATATGAAAAACATGTTTTTCAATGGCAAAAATCAATGAATATTGTAAATGCACAAACAGTAATATCTCAACATTGCACGGTGCAATTCTGAAATTTTTAGCTTTTTCCTGTTAATCCTAGCATGATAAAGAAGATTCAAAGAGAGTGAGATGCCAGCTCCTTTCATTCAGTCAGTAGCTTCAAACATTTCTGGTATATGAAAAACATGCTTTTCAATGGCAAAAATCAATGAATATTGTAAATGCACAAACAGTAATATCTCCACATTGCAAGGTGCAATTCTGAAATTTTTTGCTTTTTCCTGCTAATCCTAGCATGATAAAGAAGATTCAAAGAGAGTGAGATGCCAGCTCCTTTCATTCAGTCAGTAGCTTCAAACATTTCTGGTATATGAAAAACATGTTTTTCAATGGCAAAAATCAATGAATATTGTAAATGCACAAACAGTAATATCTCCACATTGCACGGTGCAATTCTGAAATTTTTAGCTTTTTCCTGTTAATCCTAGCATGATAAAGAAGATTCAAAGAGTGAGATGCCAGCTCCTTTCATTCAGTCAGTAGCTTCAAACATTTCTGGTATATGAAAAACATGTTTTTCAATGGCAAAAATCAATGAATATTGTAAATGCACAAACAGTATTATCTCCACATTGCAAGGTGCAATTCTGAAATTTTTTGCTTTTTCCTGCTAATCCTAGCATGATAAAGAAGATTCAAAGAGAGTGAGATGCCAGCTCCTTTCATTCAGTCAGTAGCTTCAAACATTTCTGGTATATGAAAAACATGTTTTTCAATGGCAAAAATCAATGAATATTGTAAATGCACAAACAGTAATATCTCCACATTGCACGGTGCAATTCTGAAATTTTTAGCTTTTTCCTGTTAATCCTAGCATGATAAAGAAGATTCAAAGAGTGAGATGCCAGCTCCTTTCATTCAGTCAGTAGCTTCAAACATTTCTGGTATATGAAAAACATGTTTTTCAATGGCAAAAATCAATGAATATTGTAAATGCACAAACAGTAATATCTCCACATTGCAAGGTGCAATTCTGAAATTTTTTGCTTTTTCCTGCTAATCCTAGCATGATAAAGAAGATTCAAAGAGAGTGAGATGCCAGCTCCTTTCATTCAGTCAGTAGCTTCAAACATTTCTGGTATATGAAAAACATGTTTTTCAATGGCAAAAATCAATGAATATTGTAAATGCACAAACAGTAATATCTCAACATTGCACGGTGCAATTCTGAAATTTTTAGCTTTTTCCTGTTAATCCTAGCATGATAAAGAAGATTCAAAGAGAGTGAGATGCCAGCTCCTTTCATTCAGTCAGTAGCTTCAAACATTTCTGGTATATGAAAAACATGCTTTTCAATGGCAAAAATCAATGAATATTGTAAATGCACAAACAGTAATATCTCCACATTGCACGGTGCAATTCTGAAATTTTTAGCTTTTTCCTGTTAATCCTAGCATGATAAAGAAGATTCAAAGAGAGTGAGATGCCAGCTCCTTTCATTCAGTCAGTAGCTTCAAACATTTCTGGTATATGAAAAACGTTTTTCAATGGCAAAAATCAATGAATATTGTAAATGCACAAACAGTAATATCTCCACATTGCAAGGTGCAATTCTGAAATTTTTTGCTTTTTCCTGTTAATCCTAGCATGATAAAGAAGATTCAAAGAGAGTGAGATGCCAGCTCCTTTCATTCAGTCAGTAGCTTCAAACATTTCTGGTATATGAAAAACATGTTTTTCAATGGCAAAAATCAATGAATATTGTAAATGCACAAACAGTAATATCTCCACATTGCACGGTGCAATTCTGAAATTTTTAGCTTTTTCCTGTTAATCCTAGCATGATAAAGAAGATTCAAAGAGAGTGAGATGCCAGCTCCTTTCATTCAGTCAGTAGCTTCAAACATTTCTGGTATATGAAAAACATGTTTTTCAATGGCAAAAATCAATGAATATTGTAAATGCACAAACAGTAATATCTCCACATTGCAAGGTGCAATTCTGAAATTTTTTGCTTTTTCCTGTTAATCCTAGCATGATAAAGAAGATTCAAAGAGAGTGAGATGCCAGCTCCTTTCATTCAGTCAGTAGCTTCAAACATTTCTGGTATATGAAAAACATGTTTTTCAATGGCAAAAATCAATGAATATTGTAAATGCACAAACAGTAATATCTCCACATTGCACGGTGCAATTCTGAAATTTTTAGCTTTTTCCTGTTAATCCTAGCATGATAAAGAAGATTCAAAGAGAGTGAGATGCCAGCTCCTTTCATTCAGTCAGTAGCTTCAAACATTTCTGGTATATGAAAAACATGTTTTTCAATGGCAAAAATCAATGAATATTGTAAATGCACAAACAGTAATATCTCCACATTGCAAGGTGCAATTCTGAAATTTTTTGCTTTTTCCTGCTAATCCTAGCATGATAAAGAAGATTCAAAGAGAGTGAGATGCCAGCTCCTTTCATTCAGTCAGTAGCTTCAAACATTTCTGGT
>NW_027371441.1:0-27270 GCF_046119375.1 Phyllobates terribilis
TGTATGTGGTGTGTACGGCGTATACAGTGTGTGTGGTGTGTACGGCGTATACAGTGTGTGTGTGGTGTGTAAGGCGTATACAGTGTGTGCGTGGTGTGTAAGGCGTATACAGTGTGTGTGGTGGTGCGTACGGCGTATACAGTGTATGTGGTATGTACAGCGTATACAGTGTGTGTGTGTGGTGCGTACGGTGTATACAGTGTGTGTGTGTGTGTGGTGTGTACGGCTTATACAGAGTGTGTGTGTGTGGTGTACGGCGTATACAGTGTATGTGGTGTGTACGGCATATACAGTGTGTGTGGTGTGTACGGCGTATACAGTGTATGTGGTATGTACAGCGTATACAGTGTGTGTGTGTGTGGTGTGTACGGCGTATACAGAGTGTGTGTGTGTGGTGCATACGATGTATACAGACTGCGTGTGTGTGGTGGTGCGTACGGCGTATACAGTGTGTGTGTGGTGTGTACGGCGTATACAGTGTGTGTGTGGTGGTGCATATGGTGTATACAGTGTATGTGGTATTTACAGCGTATACAGTGTGTGTGTGTGTGTGGTGCGTACGGCGTATACAGTGTGTGTGTGTGGTGTGTACGGCTTATACAGAGTGTGTGTGTGTGGTGTACGGCGTATACAGTGTATGTGGTGTGTACGGCGTATACAGTGTGTGTGGTGTGTACGGCGTATACAGTGTGTATGGTGTGTACGGCGTATACAGTGTGTGTGTGGTGTGTAAGGCGTATACAGTGTGTGCGTGGTGTGTAAGGCGTATACAGTGTGTGTGGTGGTGCGTACGGCGTATACAGTGTATGTGGTATGTACAGCGTATACAGTGTGTGTGTGTGTGTGTGTGGTGCGTACGGTGTATACAGTGTGTGTGTGTGTGTGGTGTACGGCGTATACAGTGTATGTGGTGTGTACGGCGTATACAGTGTGTGTGTGTGTGGTGTGTACGGCGTATACAGTGTGTGTGGTGTGTACGGCGTATACAGTGTGTGTGTGTGTGGTGTGTACGGTGTATACAGTGTATGTGGTATGTACAGCGTATACAGTGTGTGTGTGTGGTGCGTACGGTGTATACAATGTGTGTGTGTGGTGTGTACGGCGTATACAGTGTGTGTGTGTGTGTGTGGTGCGTACGGCGTATACAGTGTATGTGGTATGTACAGCGTATACAGTGTGTGTGTGTGTGTGTGGTGTGTACGGCGTATACAGTGTATGTGGTGTGTACGGCGTATACAGTGTATGTGGTGTGTACGGCGTATACAGTGTGTGTGTGTGTGGTGTGTACGGCGCATACAGTGTGTGTGGTGTGTACGGCGTATACAGTGTGTGTGTGTGTGGTGTGTACGGCGTATACAGTGTATGTGGTATGTACAGCGTATAGAGTGTGTGTGTGTGTGGTGTGTACGGCGTATACAATGTGTGTGTGTGTGTGGTGTGTACGGCATATACAGTGTATGTGGTATGTACAGCGTATACAGTGTGTGTGTGTGTGTGTGTGGTATGTACGGCGTATACAATGTGTGTGTGTGTGTGGTGCGTACGGCGTATACAGTGCATGTGGTATGTACGCCGTATACAGTGTGTGTGTGGTGTGTACGGCGTATACAGTGTGTGTGGTATGTACAGCATATACAGTGTGTGTGTGTGGTGTGTACGGCGTATACAATGTATGTGTGTGTGTGTGGTGCGTACGGCGTATACAGTGTGTGTGGTGCGTACGCCATATACAGTGTGTGTGTGGTGTGTACGGCGTATACAGTGTGTGTGTGTTGCATATGGAGTATACAGTGTGTGTGTGTGTGGTGCGTACGCCGTATACAGTGTGTGTGTGGTGCGTACGGAGTATACAGTGTATGTGTGGTGCGTACGCCGTATACAGTGTGTGTGTGTTGCATATGGAGTATACAGTGTGTGTGTGTGTGGTGCGTACGCCGTATACAGTGTGTGTGTGGTGCGTATGGCGTATACAGTGTGCATGTGTGGTGCGTACGCCGTATACATTGTGTGTGTGTGTGTGCGTGTGTAAATTAACCTTAAAGAGTAAATCAACTTTTGGGACATTTTTTAATGTGATTTAGGGTCATTAATTCTGAGCAGATTTGTGGGGACCCCAATCCTTTGCTCCTTTGCTTAAAAGACCTCCTAGAAGAGCGCAGCTCAGTAGATAGGAGAGTACACTGAGCGGAGCAAATGCAGCAGAAAGTCACAGTCATGTCTCCTCACCTCTTCACTTCTAAGAGATCTTCTGAGTGATCAGGGTCTCAGATTCGCACTAATCTGCTCAAAATTATAGGACCTAAATCATGTAATATATATCCCTAAATGTAAGTTACTTTTTAAACGTTTAATAGTTCCACTGCTTGCATCTAATCAGTACATTGGTTCCTATACGGTCCACAGTCTGATGATGACTGGTAACAACTCCCAGTATCTCCTTACCATTGCTAAGGACATACCGGGAGTTGTAGTTAAGTCCTCCATTCTCTGGAATTCCTATTGTTAGCAATGCCCTTCCTCAACCAATTGCAAATACAAAGGATCCATCCATGGGGTGAGATCTTGGGAATAATTGAATCGTTCCTACATTTAAAAAAAAAAAAAAAACTCCTATTCTTAATAATTACCGTATTTTTCGGACTATAAGATGCACTTTTTTCCTCCAAAATTTTGGAGGAAAGTGGGGGGTGCGTCTTATAGTCCGAATACTATATTATTGTATGGCAGCATGGTGGTGGGTGTGGGGGAGCCACAGGGGTGGATTAAGAGTAGCAAGGACCCCGGGCAGTTTAGAAGGCACGGCCCCTTTCCCCCCCCCCCACACACACATGCACATATACCTGTATGTATGACATGTCACATGATCCCCTGTGATAGATCATGTGATAGTTCACGTGAAATTAATTTGGCACAATATTAATTATAATAATTTTTTTTAGGCTGTGTGCCCACTACGCATTTTTTAAGATTTTCCGCAGCGGCAATTCCGCTGCAGAAACGCTTAAAAAACGCTTGGTAGAAGGTCTGCCATGTTCCCCAATGATAATCCGCATGTGCTGTGCACATGCTGCGGAAATTTCCGCTGCGGATTATCATTGCGCAAAAATCCGCAGCAATAACAATTATTTTGCGGAAGCGTGGCGCTTTCGCCGCCATTGACTTGCATTGGAACACATGGAATCCGCATGACTGCATCTGTACATGCAGATTCCATGCGTTTCAATGTGCGGATGGTACCCGGGTTTGGAGAAAAGGAGACTCTCCTCCGGACCAGGGTACCATAGAACCTGTAAAAAAAGAATAAAATAAAAAATAAATATTATACTTACCTTCTGATGGCCCCCGGTGTCTTTATCCGATGCGTCCTGGCTTGCCGGCAGCTCGCGATGGTCTGAAAAGGAGCTGCCGTGACGTCATTTAGTCATGTGACGGGTCACGCGACCGCTGACGTCGACAGGCCATCAGAAGGTAAGTATATATTTATTTTTTACCATTCTTTTATGGTCACACTATATACAGTTATATGAAAAAGTTTGGGCACCCCTATTAATCTTAAGCTTAATGTTTTATAAAAATTGGTGTTTTTGCAACAGCTATTTCAGTTTGATATATGTAATAACTGTTGGACACAGTAATGTTTCTGCCTTGAAATGAGGTTTATTGTACTAACAGAAAATGTACAATCTGCATTCAAACAAAATTTGACAGGTGCATAAGTATGGGCACCCTTATCATTATCTTGTTTTAAATACGCCTACCTACTTTTTACTGACTTACTAAAGCACTTTTTTTGGTTTTGTCACCTCATTGAGCTTTGAACTTCAGAGCCAGGTGTATGCAATCATGAGAAAAGCTACTTCAAGTGGCCACTTGCAAGTTGTTCTCCTGTTTGAATCTCCTCTGAAGAGTGGCATCATGGGCTCCTCAAAACAACTGTCAAATGACCTGAAAACAAAGATTATTCAACATAGTTGTTCAGGGGAAGGATACAAAAAGCTGTCTCAGAGATTTAACCTGTCAGTTTCCACTGTGAGGAACATAGTAAGGAAATGGAAGAACACAGGGACAGTTCTTGTTAAGGTCAGAAGTGGCAGGCCAAGAAAAACATCAGAAAGGCAGAGAAGAAGAATGGTAAGATCAATCAAGGACAATCCTCAGACCACGCCCAGAGAGCTGCAGCATCAACTTGCTGCAGATGGTGTCACTGTGCATCGGTCAACTATACAACGCACTTTGCACAAGGAGAAGCTGTATGGGAGAGTGATGCGAAAGAAGCCATTTCTGCAAGCACACCACAAACAGAGTCGGCTGAGGTATGCAAAAGCACATTTGGAGAAGCCAGTTTCTTTTTGGAAGAAGGTCCTGTGGACTGATGAAACCAAGATTGAGTTGTTTGGTCATACAAAATGGCGTTATGCATGGCGGCAAAAAAACACAGCATTCCAAGAAAAACACATGCTACCCACAGTAAAATTTGGTGGAGGTTCCATCATGCTTTCGGGCTGTGTGGCCTATGCCGGCACCGGGAATCTTGTTAAAGTTGAGGGACGCATGGATTCCACTCAGTATCAGCAGATTCTTGACAATAATGTTCAAGAATCAGTGACAAAGTTGAAGTTACGCAGGGGATGGATCTTTCAGCAAGACAATGATCCAAAACACCGCTCCAAATCTACTCAGGCATTCATGCAGAGGAACAATTACAATGTTCTGGAATGGCCATCCCAGTCCCCAGACCTGAATATCATTGAACATCTGTGGGATCATTTGAAGAGGGCTGTCCATGCTCGGCGACCATCAAACTTAACTGAACTGGAATTGTTTTGTAAAGAGGAATGGTCAAAAATACCTTCATCCAGGATCCAGGAAATCATTAAAAGCTACAGGAAGCGACTAGAGGCTGTTATTTTTGCAATAGGAGGATCTTCTAAATATTAATGTCACTTTTCTGGTGAGGTGCCCATACTTATGCACCTGTCAAATTTTGTTTGACTGCAGATTGCACATTTTCTGTTAGTACAATAAACCTCATTTCAAGGCAGAAACATTACTGTGTCCAACAGTTATTACATATATCAAACTGAAACAGCTGTTGCAAAAACACCAATTTTTATAAAACATTAAGCTTAAGATTAAAAGGGGTGCCCAAACTTTTTCATATAACTGTAAATCCATGCCGGTTGCATGAATTTATATAGTGTGACCAAGTTGTCAAGTACTTTCCAAGTGATGCTAAAATCGCTTGGAAAGCGCTTGTCAACCCGCATGCGGAAATGCATGTGAAGAACGCTTCACATCCGCATGTCCCTGGCAGGTAATTTTATGACTCAATATTGAGCACACGTAACCATCTATACACAGCAGGAGGCCACACTGCGCCATCTATACACAGCGGGAGGCCGCACGTAGCCATCTTTACACAGCAGGAGGCCGCACATAGCCATCTATACACAGCGGGAGGCCACACGTAGCCATCTATACACGGCAGGAGGCCGCACGTAGCCATCTATACACAGCGGGAGGCCGCACGTAGCCATCTATACACAACGGGAGGCTGCATGTGGCAATCTATACACAGCGGGAGGCCACACGTAGCCATCTATACAAAGCGGGAGGCCACACGTAGCCATCTATACAAAGCGGGAGGCCGCACGTAGCTATCTATACATAGCAGGGAGCCGCACGGTGCCATCTATACACAGTGGGAGGCCGCATGTAGCCATCTATACACAGCGGGAGGCCGCACGTAGCCATCTATACACAGCGGGAGGCCGCACGTAGCTATCTATACACAGCAGGGAGCCGCACGGTACCATCTATACACAGCAGGAGGCCGCACGGTGCCATCTATACACAGCAGGAGGCCGCACGGTGCCATCTATACACAGCAGGAGGCCGCACGGTGCCATCTATACACAGCAGGAGGCCGCACGGTGCCATCTATACACAGCAGGAGGCCGCACGGTGCCATCTATACACAGCAGGGAGCCGCACGGTGCCATCTATACACAGCGGGAGGCTGCACGGTGCCATCTATACACAGCGGGAGGCCGCACGGAGCCATCTATACACAGCGTGAGGCAGCACGGAGCCATCTATACACGGCAGGAAGCCGCAAGTAGCCATCTATACACAGAGTGAGGCCGCACGTAGCCATCTATACACAGCGGGAGGCCGCACGGTGCCATCTATACACAGCGAGAGGCCGCACGGTGCCATCTATACACAGCGGGAGGCCGCACGTAGCCATCTATACACAGCGTGAGGCAGCACGGAGCCACCTATACACAGCGGGAGGCCGCACGGCGCCCCCCCCCAGAGATAGCAGGAGGCCACACAGCGCCATCTATACTCAGCAGGAGGCCGCACGCAGTCACGCACACACACAAACATATACAGACATATACATATGACGCGCCCCTGCGCCTGCTGTGTCGCGCAGCGTCTCGCGCACGGGGCTTACCCGGAACCGGATCAGATGAGGGTTGTAGTCTCCGAGTGGCGGGGACCCGGTCCGTGCCCAGGGAGTCAAACTCAGTGTGTGGCAGTCTTGATAGATGTTATTTGAGTGTCGACTACGCCACCCGTTGATTTGCAGCTATGGAGCTGCCGCTGCAGGGCAGACCGCTGAGGCCGGTGTAGAATTGTGCAGAGTGATAGTATAACCCCCAACGGGAGGGGTATGGCCTCAGGGCAGCCGACGTGGATGATGGGGGTAGCAGGAACCACTCAGAGACGGTGCGGTGTAATTCAGGGTCTTTACTGGTAACAACGATAGACCCTCCCGGAGTACTTGCTAGCGAACGGGGCCTGGTCAGTCCTTGAGCAGATGGGATCTCCCCTGGCCAGGCGGAGTTGTAGGCCTCCCAAACTGACTGTACTCTTCTGGCTACCTTGCTAGAAGCGGATATAAGTAGCCCACGTCCCTGAGTGTACCGTGTGGTGCTCACCCGTATGGCCGGTGACTCGGGGCCTTCTAATGGCTTCCGCTCCACGATGGCGGTGCTGGTCCCACGCGTGTGACCGTGCCTTCGGGTTTCTGGGCCTGAGGACCTGAAATCCCCTGCCGGTCGGCTTCTGCTGCTGGGTAAGAGTTAGTCCCCACAGCCTCGGACGCCGGGTCCGGTAAGAAAGCTTCTCAGTCAGGGCGAGCTCTGCAGCTGCCAGCCCCTGACTCGTAGTAGTATTGCTCCCACTGAGCTTCTGCTGTTTCTTCCTATGACTGTTTCTTGTCTCTACTCTCCTTGACTGACTAACCCTGCTTCAGCCCCGGGTTTATATAGGGGAAGTTCTTCCCCTCCCAAGACTGGGCAGGAGGTGTGGCATGCACAGGATCCCTGACCAAAGGACCTCCCACCTGCTCTCAGACATAACATTACATTACTGTGGAAACCAGACCCCTGGGGTGCCACATTCCCCCCTAGTAAAATTTAGTACTCCGGGACTAAACACATTTTTGTAAACATAACAGAGTACAACCAAAACATTATAATAAAGAGACACATAACAATGGTCACGGCGTGTCCGCAACCGGGTGCAGTCTTTGAGGGAAAGCAAGGTGTCCATTTCACCAAAACAGGGAGACGTAACCAGGTAGGGGTCTGTCCTACCCCGAGTCCTTAACAGTCTCTAGTCCATCCTGGGTTACGCTCCAACTATGTACAAGGATTCCCGGTAAATCCACCAAGGACTCCTACAAATAACTAGAAACACAAAATTATACACAAGCAACAATACACAGGTAAACATAAATAAAACAATTTATACACTTCAAATCCTCCAACGTGCGGGTAACTGGCCTCTAGTGGCCCTAGTGGACCTACGGAGCTGACTGTCTAGCCCTGAACTACAGGGTGTAGGAGCTGTCAAGGGTAAACTGGGCAGCTGTCTACCGGCTCTTTGGCTCACTAGGGATATGGCAGGCTCACTGCAAGCAGAGGGTTGATCCTCCTGGTCTGCTGGTGTGGGGTCTTCTGCCTCCTGGACCGGCTGTTCTTCCAGCTTTACCTGTTGCTCCATAGGTGCTTGGGATGCTGGTTGGAGGAAGGTGAGTACGGGTACCACAACTGCACCATTGACTTGAGTCCAAGACCGAGGGAAGTCCCCGAGCACAGTACTAACCATATCTTCCCTTTCCTCTACGGGTCGATGGTCTTCTTGTTCCTCTTCAGGGTTCCTCAGTTGTTCGGGACACTTTTTCAGGTGGTCCCGGGATACAATGGCTGTGGTTTCCCCTCCGTCTTTACTGATGGTACAAACCTTCGGGTTCTCGTGGCTTGAGGGCAGTACGGTGTACGGGTCCTTCTCCCACTGGTCGTCCAACTTGTGGAGCCGTCTCTTCCTCTTCAAGACCTGCTCTCCGGGTACCAGGGGAACAGCGGGAGCATACTGGTTGTAAGTTTTCTCTTGTCTTTCCCTAGCCTGACAGAGACTTCGCTCCACGCTCTCCTGTACTCTCCGGTACTGCTGCTGCCTCTCTGTGTCCCAGTCTGCTTCTGGTGAAGTGTCCTCGGGTGTCAGGACTCCCATTTCCAGGTCAACAGGTAACTTACCAGGTCTTGCCCTCATTAGGTAAGCCGGGGTACAGTTGGTGGAACCTACCGGGATGTGGTTGTATAGGTCCACCAGATCGGGCAGCTTCTCAGGCCACAGACTGCGTTCTTCCAGGGGCAACGTTTTCAGAAGATCCATTACCACCTGGTTCATTTTCTCACAAAGTCCATTAGTTTGCGGATGATAGGGTGTCGTCCTTATCTTCCGGCAGCCATACAGAGTGCAGAATTCTTGGAAGACCTCCGCTTCAAAGGCAGGTCCCTGGTCTGTCAACACTTGGTCCGGGTACCCGTGTGGACGGCAGAAATGCTGCTGGAAGGCTCTCGCTGCTGTTCGAGCTGTTAAGTCCTTGACGGGGACGACAACCAAGAACCGGGAGTAGTGATCCACGATGGTTAGTGCGTAGACGTAGCCACTTCTGCTTGGGGTCAGTTTTACATGATCCAAGGCTACCAGTTCCAACGGCTGCCGGGTGACGATGGACTGCAGGGGAGTCTTCTGGCTGGCACGGTCCTTCCTTCTTAGGTTGCACGGGCCACAGTCTCTGCACCACTTCTCAATGGTTCCCCTCATGCCTACCCAGTGGAATCGCTCGCGCAGCAGGAACTCCAGCTTCTTCCACCCGAAGTGTCCAGCTCCGTCGTGGTATGCCTCCATCACCATGGCTGCGTCTCTTCGTGGCACCACTACTTGCCAGAGTAGTTCATGCGTCCGGGAGTTAACCATTCTGCGGCACAACTTCCCCTTGTAAAGGAACAGTCGACTCCTCTCTGCCCATAGTTGTTTGGCTTCCTCCGGAGCATCTGGTTCAAGGCAAGCCTCCGGGCGAGTCAGCATCTCCTTCACCAGTCGGACGGCAGGGTCGCTGTCTTGCGTTTCCGCCCAGTTGTAGTGAGGTAAGGGGTTCAACGTAGCAGCCTGCTTACTCCTTACCCGGTGGGAATACTGGATAGTCCCATGACGGTGGAACGCAGGGAGTTCAACTTCTTCCAGTCCCTCCGGATCTTCTCCTTCGTCCGGCAGGTTGGGCATCCTGGACAGGGTGTCCGCGTTGGTATTGGAGCGTCCGGCCCGGTATTTGATTGTGAACTCGTAGTTGGACAGATGGGCCATCCACCTCTGCTCCAGGGCACCGAGTCTTGCCGTGTCCAGGTGTGTCAACGGGTTGTTATCCGTGTACACGGTGAACCGGGAAGAAGCGAGGTAATGCTTAAAGCGCTCGGTGACTGCCCATACTACGGCCAGGAACTCTAGCTTAAATGAGCTGTAATTCTCGGGGTTCCTTTCGGTGGGTCGCAGCTTTCGGCTGGCGTAGGCGATTACTCGTTCCTTCCCCTGCTGGATCTGGGACAGTACGGCTCCTAGCCCGATGTTACTGGCGTCGGTGTAGAGGATAAAGGGCTGGCTATAATCCGGGTACGCCAGGATTTCGTCCCCCGTGAGGGCCATCTTCAGCTGGCGGAAGGACTCTTCTTCCAGCTCCTCCCATTTGAAGGGCGGCTTCTGGTTCTTGGCCTTCCGGGACTGGCCTATCAGGAGGTCCTGCATAGGTGCTGCCTTTTTGGTGAAACCGGGAATAAACCTTCGGTAGTAGCCTACCAACCCGAGGAACTGCCGCACTTCTTTTACGCTGGAGGGGCTTGGCCATTCCTTAATTGCGGTGATCTTATCAGGGTCGGGAGCCACTCCGTCAGCGCTCACCACGTGCCCCAGGTACTGCACCTTTGGTTTCAGGAGGTGACACTTGGAGGGTTTCACCTTTAGGCCGTAACTCGCCAGAGCTTCGAACACTTCCGCCAGGTGTTTCAGGTGGTCCTCATACGTCTTGGAATATACGATGACATCGTCCAGGTACAACAGGACCGTCTCGAAGTTTCTGTGGCCCAGACAACACTCCATTAGTCGTTGGAAGGTTCCTGGTGCGTTGCAGAGTCCGAACGGCATGCAGGTGAACTCGCTAAGTCCCATCGGGGTGGTGAATGCGGTCTTCTCCCGGTCCGCCTCTGCTACAGGAACCTGCCAGTACCCGCTAGTGAGATCCAAGGTAGAGAAGAAGTTAGCAGATCTTAAAGCAGCCAATGACTCCTCTATCCTTGGTAAGGGGTACGCATCCTTGTGTGTGATACGGTTGATTTTCCGGTAATCTACACACATCCTCATGGTGTTGTCTTTTTTTCTGACTAAGACTAGTGGAGCTGCCCAGGGGCTACAGCTATCCCTGATCACCCCAGCCTCCTTCATGTCTCTAAGCATCCCCTTGGCGTGTTGGTAGTGTGCAGGGGGTACGGGTCGATACCTCTCTTTTATGGGAGGATGGTCTCCCGTGGGGATGTGGTGTTCTACCCCCTTGACTCGCCCGAAGTCTAACGGGTGTTTACTAAACACTCTCTCGTACTCTTGAACCACCCGATAGACTCCCTGTTTCTGATGTGAGGGAGTGGAGTCAGTACCCAAATGTAGTTGCTGACACCAGTCCTCCATTGTTTTCTTAGAGCCGTTACCTTCCTCCGGGTGAGATGGAGGCAAGGGTTCCACAGATTGTATAGCATTTTGGTTAATGGTATATAATTTGGCTAGCGTGGCATACCGGGGCAGGTACACTTCCCTCTTCCCGATATTGATTATGCGAACGGGCACCCTCCCATGGCGTACATTAACCACCCCCCGTGCTGTCAAGATGGTGGGCCTACTGTCTGAGTAAACTGGTTCTACCATTGCCTGGTAATCTCTACCTCTCAGACCAATAGCTGCCCGGCACCAAATCATCATTTCACTTTTTGGGGGCATGGCAATAGGAAAAGGGTCACACATTCTTACGCTACCAATCTCACCGCCGGAGAGTTCCACCTGTTGCCGTCGCATCAGTGCCCGGATCTCTTTCTGGAGCACCCGCTGCTCGCCGGAGCTGGCGTTCTTGGCAACCTGCTGTAAAAGGAAAATCACCTCTGCAAGACAATTTTCAATTACATTAGTTCCTAGAGTTATTTTTGGGTGACTCTCATGTTTGTCAATATCTACAATGATCAGTCCCTGTGCTGCCAGTTCGACTCTACCGATTTTGATGGTCACCTCTTTAAATCCGATCTGTGGCACGGGCTGGCCATTGCTGGCGATGATACTCAAGTCGTCGTCAGGGTAGCGGGTAATATCCGAGTCATTCCAGTACTGCTTAAAGAGCACGTACGGGATGGTGGTGACCTGTGACCCGGTGTCCAGTAGGGCACTCATGGGAATGCCATCCAGTACCACAGGCAAGACTGGACGTCCTCCCACATATCTGTCGCGCCAGTTCGATGGGCCTGGTGATCTTTTTCCTGGGGGTTGGCCCTCTACCCCAGGTTGTACCCGTTTAAACAACAGTACCTTGCCATATGTCCGGGTTGATTGCAGCAGCGGCAGATGGGTCGTCCGTCCTCGCTGTATCGGTCACTGGGTCTTCCTCTGGCCGGTGGGGTCCTCCTTGGTCGACGCCACGGGATGTCCTCCGGTCCGGATGCCAGCTGGATCTTCCCTGGAGTGGAAGCCTGTAAAGACTGCACAGTTCGGGTTAACGCAGCAACGCTTTTAGCTAGCTCTTGGACCTGATGGTGCAGGTCTGGAGCCGGGTCATTGTTCAAAGCCTGCGCATCAGCCCCTACAGACCCTGCCGACAAGGGCGCCGCCTCCTGGTGGTAAGTGATAGCTGGGCGCCTGTGGGTCACAACGCCATCCGGTGCCGGTTCTCGGAGCACCCGGATGGCTCTGTCCTTGAACTGTGCAAATCCCAGATGAGGGTCCTGTAAGGCCATTGCCCGCAACTGGGTTCAGTGGGCATTGCAATATAAACCCTCTATAAATTGTTCAGTCAACAGCCTGTCCTCGTCTCCCACGCCGTCAGGGTCGGTCTGCTTAACGGCTCTCAGGGCCTCTTGTAGGTTCAGGGCATAGTCCCTTATACTCTCATGGGCCCGCTGTTTGCACCCGTAGAATCTAAGCTTGATCTCGGCTGAGGTGCGGGTATCAAAGGTGTCCTTCAGCCGGGTTAGTATCCCTGCGACAGTCTTCCTCCCAGGTGGCCAGGATTTTACTTCCCTTTTGGCTGCCCCGGTTAGTTGGGCCACCAGGATGCTCACTTTTTGCTCTTCTGTGAGGGGGTACACCTGGAAGAGGCTATCCAGCTTTTCTCTAAAGTCATGCAGGGTATATGACTCCCCTGAGTACTGGGGTAGCCAAGCTGCTCCCGGGATATAGGGCATGGTGAAGGGCATAACTGCAGCAGCGGTAGCGCTGGCGGGGGTTGAGGCAGTGAAGCTCTCATCCGTATCCGACATCTTCCTCCCCCCTAGTGGACCGTGGCCTACCTTGCGATGATCCTCTTCCGTAGGCCGCGGCTCCGCAGTGGATCGTCAGGGTTGAGGACCTTCCGTCGCGCTCCGGTGACGTCGGCGTCTGCTGGGCTCCTTCCAGGACCTTACGCAACGTCCGGACGTGAGGCGGGGCTTCAGTTCTCGCGGGCTTTTCGGAGTCCACGCCCCTCTTCTTCCCGCGCGGCGTCCTCAAGATGGCGTCCAACGGCGGGAAAACTCCACGGATGGCGGGAAGAAGGCTGAAGATGGCGCCGGATGGCGGGAATCTTCACAGATGGCGGGAAGAAGGCTGAAAATGGCGCCGGATGGCGGGAATCTTCACCGATGGCGGGAAAACTTCACGAATGGTAAGTTTTAAAAGTCTCTTTTTCAGGCACGCAGTACCCAGTGGTTGCGGGCACGAAATCCTGCCGACTACGCCAAAGTTGACGCGCCCCTGGGCCTGCTGTGTCGCGCAGCGTCTCGCGCACGGGGCTTACCCGGAACCGGATCAGATGAGGGTTGTAGTCTCCGAGTGGCGGGGACCCGGTCCGTGCCCAGGGAGTCAAACTCAGTGTGTGGCAGTCTTGATAGATGTTATTTGAGTGTCGACTACGCCACCCGTTGATTTGCAGCTATGGAGCTGCCGCTGCAGGGCAGACCGCTGAGGCCGGTGTAGAATTGTGCAGCGTGATAGTATAACCCCCAACGGGAGGGGTATGGCCTCAGGGCAGCCGACGTGGATGATGGGGGTAGCAGGAACCACTCAGAGACGGTGCGGTGTAATTCAGGGTCTTTACTGGTAACAACGATAGACCCTCCCGGAGTACTTGCTAGCGAACGGGGCCTGGTCAGTCCTTGAGCAGATGGGATCTCCCCTGGCCAGGCGGAGTTGTAGGCCTCCCAAACTGACTGTACTCTTCTGGCTACCTTGCTAGAAGCGGATATAAGTAGCCCACGTCCCTGAGTGTACCGTGTGGTGCTCACCCGTATGGCCGGTGACTCGGGGCCTTCTAATGGCTTCCGCTCCACGATGGCGGTGCTGGTCCCACGCGTGTGACCGTGCCTTCGGGTTTCTGGGCCTGAGGACCTGAAATCCCCTGCCGGTCGGCTTCTGCTGCTGGGTAAGAGTTAGTCCCCACAGCCTCGGACGCCGGGTCCGGTAAGAAAGCTTCTCAGTCAGGGCGAGCTCTGCAGCTGCCAGCCCCTGACTCGTAGTAGTATTGCTCCCACTGAGCTTCTGCTGTTTCTTCCTATGACTGTTTCTTGTCTCTACTCTCCTTGACTGACTAACCCTGCTTCAGCCCCGGGTTTATATAGGGGAAGTTCTTCCCCTCCCAAGACTGGGCAGGAGGTGTGGCATGCACAGGATCCCTGACCAAAGGACCTCCCACCTGCTCTCAGACATAACATTACATTACTGTGGAAACCAGACCCCTGGGGTGCCACATTCCCCCCTAGTAAAATTTAGTACTCCAGGACTAAACACATTTTTGTAAACATAACAGAGTACAACCAAAACATTATAATAAAGAGACACATAACAATGGTCACGGCGTGTCCGCAACCGGGTGCAGTCTTTGAGGGAAAGCAAGGTGTCCATTTCACCAAAACAGGGAGACGTAACCAGGTAGGGGTCTGTCCTACCCCGAGTCCTTAACAGTCTCTAGTCCATCCTGGGTTACGCTCCAACTATGTACAAGGATTCCCGGTAAATCCACCAAGGACGCCTACAAATAACTAGAAACACAAAATTATACACAAGCAACAATACACAGGTAAACATAAATAAAACAATTTATACACTTCACATCCTCCAACGTGCGGGTAACTGGCCTCTAGTGGCCCTAGTGGACCTACGGAGCTGACTGTCTAGCCCTGAACTACAGGGTGTAGGAGCTGTCAAGGGTAAACTGGGCAGCTGTCTACCGGCTCTTTGGCTCACTAGGGATATGGCAGGCTCACTGCAAGCAGAGGGTTGATCCTCCTGGTCTGCTGGTGTGGGGTCTTCTGCCTCCTGGACCGGCTGTTCTTCCAGCTTTACCTGTTGCTCCGTAGGTGCTTGGGATGCTGGTTGGAGGAAGGTGAGTACGGGTACCACAACTGCACCATTGACTTGAG
This sequence comes from Phyllobates terribilis, assembly GCF_046119375.1. Classification (NCBI taxonomy): domain Eukaryota; kingdom Metazoa; phylum Chordata; class Amphibia; order Anura; family Dendrobatidae; genus Phyllobates; species Phyllobates terribilis. The sequence goes on from NW_027371441.1 coordinate 15,000, forward strand.
TCCAAGACCGAGGGAAGTCCCCGAGCACAGTACTAACCATATCTTCCCTTTCCTCTACGGGTCGATGGTCTTCTTGTTCCTCTTCAGGGTTCCTCAGTTGTTCGGGACACTTTTTCAGGTGGTCCCGGGATACAATGGCTGTGGTTTCCCCTCCGTCTTTACTGATGGTACAAACCTTCGGGTTCTCGTGGCTTGAGGGCAGTACGGTGTACGGGTCCTTCTCCCACTGGTCGTCCAACTTGTGGAGCCGTCTCTTCCTCTTCAAGACCTGCTCTCCGGGTACCAGGGGAACAGCGGGAGCATACTGGTTGTAAGTTTTCTCTTGTCTTTCCCTAGCCTGACAGAGACTTCGCTCCACGCTCTCCTGTACTCTCCGGTACTGCTGCTGCCTCTCTGTGTCCCAGTCTGCTTCTGGTGAAGTGTCCTCGGGTGTCAGGACTCCCATTTCCAGGTCAACAGGTAACTTACCAGGTCTTGCCCTCATTAGGTAAGCCGGGGTACAGTTGGTGGAACCTACCGGGATGTGGTTGTATAGGTCCACCAGATCGGGCAGCTTCTCAGGCCACAGACTGCGTTCTTCCAGGGGCAACGTTTTCAGAAGATCCATTACCACCTGGTTCATTTTCTCACAAAGTCCATTAGTTTGCGGATGATAGGGTGTCGTCCTTATCTTCCGGCAGCCATACAGAGTGCAGAATTCTTGGAAGACCTCCGCTTCAAAGGCAGGTCCCTGGTCTGTCAACACTTGGTCCGGGTACCCGTGTGGACGGCAGAAATGCTGCTGGAAGGCTCTCGCTGCTGTTCGAGCTGTTAAGTCCTTGACGGGGACGACAACCAAGAACCGGGAGTAGTGATCCACGATGGTTAGTGCGTAGACGTAGCCACTTCTGCTTGGGGTCAGTTTTACATGATCCAAGGCTACCAGTTCCAACGGCTGCCGGGTGACGATGGACTGCAGGGGAGTCTTCTGGCTGGCACGGTCCTTCCTTCTTAGGTTGCACGGGCCACAGTCTCTGCACCACTTCTCAATGGTTCCCCTCATGCCTACCCAGTGGAATCGCTCGCGCAGCAGGAACTCCAGCTTCTTCCACCCGAAGTGTCCAGCTCCGTCGTGGTATGCCTCCATCACCATGGCTGCGTCTCTTCGTGGCACCACTACTTGCCAGAGTAGTTCATGCGTCCGGGAGTTAACCATTCTGCGGCACAACTTCCCCTTGTAAAGGAACAGTCGACTCCTCTCTGCCCATAGTTGTTTGGCTTCCTCCGGAGCATCTGGTTCAAGGCAAGCCTCCGGGCGAGTCAGCATCTCCTTCACCAGTCGGACGGCAGGGTCGCTGTCTTGCGTTTCCGCCCAGTTGTAGTGAGGTAAGGGGTTCAACGTAGCAGCCTGCTTACTCCTTACCCGGTGGGAATACTGGATAGTCCCATGACGGTGGAACGCAGGGAGTTCAACTTCTTCCAGTCCCTCCGGATCTTCTCCTTCGTCCGGCAGGTTGGGCATCCTGGACAGGGTGTCTGCGTTGGTATTGGAGCGTCCGGCCCGGTATTTGATTGTGAACTCGTAGTTGGACAGACGGGCCATCCACCTCTGCTCCAGGGCACCGAGTCTTGCCGTGTCCAGGTGTGTCAACGGGTTGTTATCCGTGTACACGGTGAACCGGGAAGAAGCGAGGTAATGCTTAAAGCGCTCGGTGACTGCCCATACTACGGCCAGGAACTCTAGCTTAAATGAGCTGTAATTCTCGGGGTTCCTTTCGGTGGGTCGCAGCTTTCGGCTGGCGTAGGCGATTACTCGTTCCTTCCCCTGCTGGATCTGGGACAGTACGGCTCCTAGCCCGATGTTACTGGCGTCGGTGTAGAGGATAAAGGGCTGGCTATAATCCGGGTACGCCAGGATTTCGTCCCCCGTGAGGGCCATCTTCAGCTGGCGGAAGGACTCTTCTTCCAGCTCCTCCCATTTGAAGGGCGGCTTCTGGTTCTTGGCCTTCCGGGACTGGCCTATCAGGAGGTCCTGCATAGGTGCTGCCTTTTTGGTGAAACCGGGAATAAACCTTCGGTAGTAGCCTACCAACCCGAGGAACTGCCGCACTTCTTTTACGCTGGAGGGGCTTGGCCATTCCTTAATTGCGGTGATCTTATCAGGGTCGGGAGCCACTCCGTCAGCGCTCACCACGTGCCCCAGGTACTGCACCTTTGGTTTCAGGAGGTGACACTTGGAGGGTTTCACCTTTAGGCCGTAACTCGCCAGAGCTTCGAACACTTCCGCCAGGTGTTTCAGGTGGTCCTCATACGTCTTGGAATATACGATGACATCGTCCAGGTACAACAGGACCGTCTCGAAGTTTCTGTGGCCCAGACAACACTCCATTAGTCGTTGGAAGGTTCCTGGTGCGTTGCAGAGTCCGAACGGCATGCAGGTGAACTCGCTAAGTCCCATCGGGGTGGTGAATGCGGTCTTCTCCCGGTCCGCCTCTGCTACAGGAACCTGCCAGTACCCGCTAGTGAGATCCAAGGTAGAGAAGAAGTTAGCAGATCTTAAAGCAGCCAATGACTCCTCTATCCTTGGTAAGGGGTACGCATCCTTGTGTGTGATACGGTTGATTTTCCGGTAATCTACACACATCCTCATGGTGTTGTCTTTTTTTCTGACTAAGACTAGTGGAGCTGCCCAGGGGCTACAGCTATCCCTGATCACCCCAGCCTCCTTCATGTCTCTAAGCATCCCCTTGGCGTGTTGGTAGTGTGCAGGGGGTACGGGTCGATACCTCTCTTTTATGGGAGGATGGTCTCCCGTGGGGATGTGGTGTTCTACCCCCTTGACTCGCCCGAAGTCTAACGGGTGTTTACTAAACACTCTCTCGTACTCTTGAACCACCCGATAGACTCCCTGTTTCTGATGTGAGGGAGTGGAGTCAGTACCCAAATGTAGTTGCTGACACCAGTCCTCCATTGTTTTCTTAGAGCCGTTACCTTCCTCCGGGTGAGATGGAGGCAAGGGTTCCACAGATTGTATAGCATTTTGGTTAATGGTATATAATTTGGCTAGCGTGGCATACCGGGGCAGGTACACTTCCCTCTTCCCGATATTGATTATGCGAACGGGCACCCTCCCATGGCGTACATTAACCACCCCCCGTGCTGTCAAGATGGTGGGCCTACTGTCTGAGTAAACTGGTTCTACCATTGCCTGGTAATCTCTACCTCTCAGACCAATAGCTGCCCGGCACCAAATCATCATTTCACTTTTTGGGGGCATGGCAATAGGAAAAGGGTCACACATTCTTACGCTACCAATCTCACCGCCGGAGAGTTCCACCTGTTGCCGTCGCATCAGTGCCCGGATCTCTTTCTGGAGCACCCGCTGCTCGCCGGAGCTGGCGTTCTTGGCAACCTGCTGTAAAAGGAAAATCACCTCTGCAAGACAATTTTCAATTACATTAGTTCCTAGAGTTATTTTTGGGTGACTCTCATGTTTGTCAATATCTACAATGATCAGTCCCTGTGCTGCCAGTTCGACTCTACCGATTTTGATGGTCACCTCTTTAAATCCGATCTGTGGCACGGGCTGGCCATTGCTGGCGATGATACTCAAGTCGTCGTCAGGGTAGCGGGTAATATCCGAGTCATTCCAGTACTGCTTAAAGAGCACGTACGGGATGGTGGTGACCTGTGACCCGGTGTCCAGTAGGGCACTCATGGGAATGCCATCCAGTACCACAGGCAAGACTGGACGTCCTCCCACATATCTGTCGCGCCAGTTCGATGGGCCTGGTGATCTTTTTCCTGGGGGTTGGCCCTCTACCCCAGGTTGTACCCGTTTAAACAACAGTACCTTGCCATATGTCCGGGTTGATTGCAGCAGCGGCAGATGGGTCGTCCGTCCTCGCTGTATCGGTCACTGGGTCTTCCTCTGGCCGGTGGGGTCCTCCTTGGTCGACGCCACGGGATGTCCTCCGGTCCGGATGCCAGCTGGATCTTCCCTGGAGTGGAAGCCTGTAAAGACTGCACAGTTCGGGTTAACGCAGCAACGCTTTTAGCTAGCTCTTGGACCTGATGGTGCAGGTCTGGAGCCGGGTCATTGTTCAAAGCCTGCGCATCAGCCCCTACAGACCCTGCCGACAAGGGCGCCGCCTCCTGGTGGTAAGTGATAGCTGGGCGCCTGTGGGTCACAACGCCATCCGGTGCCGGTTCTCGGAGCACCCGGAGGGCTCTGTCCTTGAACTGTGCAAATCCCAGATGAGGGTCCTGTAAGGCCATTGCCCGCAACTGGGTTCGGTGGGCATTGCAATATAAACCCTCTATAAATTGTTCAGTCAACAGCCTGTCCTCGTCTCCCACGCCGTCAGGGTCGGTCTGCTTAACGGCTCTCAGGGCCTCTTGTAGGTTCAGGGCATAGTCCCTTATACTCTCATGGGCCCGCTGTTTGCACCCGTAGAATCTAAGCTTGATCTCGGCTGAGGTGCGGGTATCAAAGGTGTCCTTCAGCCGGGTTAGTATCCCTGCGACAGTCTTCCTCCCAGGTGGCCAGGATTTTACTTCCCTTTTGGCTGCCCCGGTTAGTTGGGCCACCAGGATGCTCACTTTTTGCTCTTCTGTGAGGGGGTACACCTGGAAGAGGCTATCCAGCTTTTCTCTAAAGTCATGCAGGGTATATGACTCCCCTGAGTACTGGGGTAGCCAAGCTGCTCCCGGGATATAGGGCATGGTGAAGGGCATAACTGCAGCAGCGGTAGCGCTGGCGGGGGTTGAGGCAGTGAAGCTCTCATCCGTATCCGACATCTTCCTCCCCCCTAGTGGACCGTGGCCTACCTTGCGATGATCCTCTTCCGTAGGCCGCGGCTCCGCAGTGGATCGTCAGGGTTGAGGACCTTCCGTCGCGCTCCGGTGACGTCGGCGTCTGCTGGGCTCCTTCCAGGACCTTACGCAACGTCCGGACGTGAGGCGGGGCTTCAGTTCTCGCGGGCTTTTCGGAGTCCACGCCCCTCTTCTTCCCGCGCGGCGTCCTCAAGATGGCGTCCAACGGCGGGAAAACTCCACGGATGGCGGGAAGAAGGCTGAAGATGGCGCCGGATGGCGGGAATCTTCACAGATGGCGGGAAGAAGGCTGAAAATGGCGCCGGATGGCGGGAATCTTCACCGATGGCGGGAAAACTTCACGAATGGTAAGTTTTAAAAGTCTCTTTTTCAGGCACGCAGTACCCAGTGGTTGCGGGCACGAAATCCTGCCGACTACGCCAAAGTTGACGCGCCCCTGGGCCTGCTGTGTCGCGCAGCGTCTCGCGCACGGGGCTTACCCGGAACCGGATCAGATGAGGGTTGTAGTCTCCGAGTGGCGGGGACCCGGTCCGTGCCCAGGGAGTCAAACTCAGTGTGTGGCAGTCTTGATAGATGTTATTTGAGTGTCGACTACGCCACCCGTTGATTTGCAGCTATGGAGCTGCCGCTGCAGGGCAGACCGCTGAGGCCGGTGTAGAATTGTGCAGCGTGATAGTATAGCCCCCAACGGGAGGGGTATGGCCTCAGGGCAGCCGACGTGGATGATGGGGGTAGCAGGAACCACTCAGAGACGGTGCGGTGTAATTCAGGGTCTTTACTGGTAACAACGATAGACCCTCCCGGAGTACTTGCTAGCGAACGGGGCCTGGTCAGTCCTTGAGCAGATGGGATCTCCCCTGGCCAGGCGGAGTTGTAGGCCTCCCAAACTGACTGTACTCTTCTGGCTACCTTGCTAGAAGCGGATATAAGTAGCCCACGTCCCTGAGTGTACCGTGTGGTGCTCACCCGTATGGCCGGTGACTCGGGGCCTTCTAATGGCTTCCGCTCCACGATGGCGGTGCTGGTCCCACGCGTGTGACCGTGCCTTCGGGTTTCTGGGCCTGAGGACCTGAAATCCCCTGCCGGTCGGCTTCTGCTGCTGGGTAAGAGTTAGTCCCCACAGCCTCGGACGCCGGGTCCGGTAAGAAAGCTTCTCAGTCAGGGCGAGCTCTGCAGCTGCCAGCCCCTGACTCGTAGTAGTATTGCTCCCACTGAGCTTCTGCTGTTTCTTCCTATGACTGTTTCTTGTCTCTACTCTCCTTGACTGACTAACCCTGCTTCAGCCCCGGGTTTATATAGGGGAAGTTCTTCCCCTCCCAAGACTGGGCAGGAGGTGTGGCATGCACAGGATCCCTGACCAAAGGACCTCCCACCTGCTCTCAGACATAACATTACATTACTGTGGAAACCAGACCCCTGGGGTGCCACACATACACGCATAAACACATTTGAAACACAAAAATACATATAAACCGACATCACACAATGATATCTGCCTGCACACACATACATACATACACATACACACAGACAGACTCACACTCACACACACTCACACACACACACACACACACACACACTCACTCACTCACTCACTCACTCACTCACTCACCATCCCCCGGCTCGGCTCCAGTCCTCCTGGCTCCTGCTCCTCTCCGGTGGTAAGTAGCAGTGCAGGCCGGGTGCGCACTGCGTGACGTCACAGCTAGGAGACACGGCCGCGCACAGGGCCAGCAGAGGGAAGTTAACTGCTGCAGTGCTGGCCCGGCCGAAGAAGAAGCAGCGGCTGTGCACCGCTGCTGGGGGAGTGGTCCGGGGCCCCCCCCTGCCACTGTCTGCCGGTATGTGCCGCGGGGCTGCACATATAATGAGGGCAGTCTGGCCATAGAGACCGGAGGCCCCGGGCGGTAGCCCGGATTGCCCTCATTATAATCCACCTGTGGGGAGCCGCAGCGGGGGATCAGCGAGGCGCAGGATTTTACAAATTGCAGAAAACCCATTTGATGTTAATTGTTTGGGCTTTTCTCATGCGCCGAGCATCACTCACGAGGAAAACAAGCTTCAAAGAACAAATGAGAGGAGACAGTCCATGCATTATGTGTCACGGTGGCGTGTCATTACCAACCCCCTTGCTGCAGCGCTCCCTAAATTCCCCACAATGTAGCAGAAACCTTGTCCACACGTCACGGCTCTGAGCTGACTAGTCCTGGAGGATCGTGAGGTTCCTTCCTTACATCTCTCCTCAATTATCTCGGCTTCTGTAAAATAGGCCGAGTCTAATGGGATGAAAAATGCGGCTGCAGAATAAAGGTTCTCTGGCATTTATCTACTCTGTGATCACCGTTCCTAATCCAATCATGGAGGCGTTCCTGGCTGTTACAAGGAATTAGTAGGATTACTAAAGTGTGACAGGCGAGGGTACAGCGCCTGTGTCTGTCATGGATTCTCAATAGAGGTGGCTGGGAATGGTCGCTCTCCACTGAAATGATCGGGAGGTGCACATACTTCCCACAAGAAAGCACTTGAATTGTCAAGGTCAATCTATTCTATAGCTGTAACTTTAGCCTTAAAGGAATTGATACAGTGGGTTACATCTGGTGCCCGGGGGGCAGTGTTTGGTATACTCTGTGTCCCTCTGAAGAAGCTAAAAAAGTGAAACGTGTGTTTAGGAGAGTGGCAGGCACATAATGGGTAAGGATCTCCTCATTACTGGTACTCAGGCGCAAAATACGTAGAATTTACACTACACTAGGGATGAGCGAACCCCGTGGATGCTCGGTTTCGACCAAACTTTAGTCCAAAGTTTGGTTCGGGTACCAGAACTTGAACCCGAACCCCATAGAAGACAATGGAGACACAAACTTTGATGCTGTAAAATGGTCGTAGTAAGGGCTAGGAGGTCTCTCACTCTTAAAACGGACTTGTCAGTGTTCGGAGTTCAGCATTGGACACTAGGTGTCCGGTATGAACCCCAAACTTTACAGTTCGGGTTCGCTCATCTCTACACAACACTCGTTATACTGTTGTACTGATACATTACACGTCTAGTCCCTGTGATTGACTATATATTCATTGCTGAGGACGCTCTTGCAGATGGGTCTAATCTCTGATGTCACGCCATCTGGAGGCTGAATCTTGAACTAAGTGCTCTTGTAATACAGGTTTTAATATTACGCTAATAAAATATATACTGTATACTGTACAATAGCTTTCTGACCCCGTTACACAGTTTTTGAGCACTTGAGCTGAAGTTGTTAAAGCTCAATTGGTGTTTTGCATAGTCTGAGGGGGCTATAGGTGTAATTCTGCTAAGATTTTGACTTCGATGCGTGTTGCAGTTACATTGGCATAATACTCTGTTCCATGTACAATATTATGTAGAACAGAGTTTTGATTCTAAATGGACTGTAGATAAAACAGTATGTCCTGGAACAGTACCAATACACATGCTCTGTAACTTGCCATCCACTCTTTTGAAGTGGACGATTGCTCTTTATCAGCATTCTGTCAGCACTATAGGTCCTGGGACATCCCTTCTCTCATTACTCAGCACGTATTGCTTCCGCCATTGCTTAATGAGATGCCTGCAATTAACTGAAAGACTGAATCTCTGTTAAGCCTGCATATACAGTTTGACAGGCAGGAGCAGAGAGACGAAGGCCAAGCCCCTCTTCCGGTAATCCATATAGGGGGGTTTCTGCTGCTAGAGACAAATTACACTTAGACAGAAGGGAGACCCTACCGGCCGACACTTTTAGGTTATCTAACCCCTGAAAAGTAACTCCAACTTAATAGAACTTTATAAAGGGATTTTGCACATTATCTATCGAATGAGATCAAGTACAGCGACCATTTAATTTGTATTAGGGTTCAACTCACCTGCAAACACCATGGGTTTCGCAGGCTTAAAGCCGGGCAGAGCCACTGGCTGCTTCAGTAAATGCAGAGTGTCTCCTATTTGTGCTTCCTGTGCGTCCTTCATCCCAGCGATTAGATAACCTACTTGCCCAGCATATCTTAGAAGCAATGAGAGCAATATATATTCACAATTAGTGCAGATTCATCAAATCCTACATTGAATATCAGGTACAAATCAGCCATAAAAGAAGGTAGCAACGGCTCTGAGACCCAGCACTGCATGAGTTCACTACAGCTACATACAGCTGGCACTAGAGGGCGCTCACTGGAGACAGACTTCTACTGCTGCGGTTGGGTCCAATACTAGCTGTACATAATCACATGTCAACAGCTCCCCCTGGTGGTGGCTGCATGAAGCAAAAATAGTGTTTCATCTAGTTACATTCATTTAAGTCAGAAATGCTGTGAGATTAGTCAGCACTGAATTTTGGATGTAAAACTATTTTGGATCTATCAACATATATGTTATAACTTCCCAGACCCTAAATACCACATCAGAGAGCTCTGCTAATCGCACTGTAACAAGCTGAGAACCATCATGCGGCCACAACAGATTTGTATTGAATGGCAATAAAAACACAAAATTGTATTTTAATTTGCAGAACTTTCCATAACACAATATTGACATTTTATTTGCTTTAATAACAGAATCCCCTTTCAGCTCTGCTCTCTCCTGGGCACCAAACACACATGTATATTCATAGAAAGCAGCACCGACAGGAGCATCAGTACTGCATGCAGGATTAGAGCGCCATCTAGTGGCACTATAAGAATATTCCTAGTGTGCTAAAATGTCGCTCTATTATATCCTGCACAGGGTCGTACACAATTTTAAATGCTTTGGATATCGGAAAAAATTACTTTAAAAAAATGATGGAAAAACCCTTTTAAAAAGACACAGAAAGCAATAAGGAAAAAGCACAAACAAAAGAAGTGGTGCTGAGATGGGCCGGCTGCAGTTTATGCAGATCCTTGGGTGACAAAGTGCATGTGGGATAATCTTCACTTTTACAATTGTTTTTTATCCTTGCCTTCTAAAAGCTATAAAACTTTTTTCCCAGTAGATTCGTTGTATCTGGGCTTTTTTCCAGTAGATTCGTTGTATCTGGGCTTTTTTCCAGTAGATTCGTTGTATCTGGGCTTTTTTTTTCAGTAGATTCGTTGTATCTGGGCTTTTTTTTTCAGTAGATTCGTTGTATCTGGGCTTTTTTCCCAGTAGATTCGTTGTATCTGGGCTTTTTTTTCAGTAGATTCGTTGTATCTGGGCTTTTTTTTTCCAGTAGATTCGTTGTATCTGGGCTTTTTTCCCAGTAGATTCGTTGTATCTGGGCTTTTTTTTCCAGTAGATTCGTTGTATCTGGGCTTTTTTTTCCCAGTAGATTCGTTGTATCTGGGCTTTTTTTCCCAGTAGATTCGTTGTATCTGGGCTTTTTTCCAGTAGATTCGTTGTATCTGGGCTTTTTTTCCAGTAGATTCGTTGTATCTGGGCTTTTTTTCCAGTAGATTCGTTGTATCTGGGCTTTTTTCCAGTAGATTCGTTGTATCTGGGCTTTTTTTTCCAGTAGATTCGTTGTATCTGGGCTTTTTTCCCAGTAGATTCGTTGTATCTGGGCTTTTTTTTCAGTAGATTCGTTGTATCTGGGCTTTTTTCCCAGTAGATTCGTTGTATCTGGGCTTTTTTTTCCAGTAGATTCGTTGTATCTGGGCTTTTTTTTCCAGTAGATTCGTTGTATCTGGGCTTTTTTTCCAGTAGATTCGTTGTATCTGGGCTTTTTTTGCAGTAGATTCGTTGTATCTGGGCTTTTTTCCAGTAGATTCGTTGTATCTGGGCTTTTTTTTCCCAGTAGATTCGTTGTATCTGGGCTTTTTTTTCCAGTAGATTCGTTGTATCTGGGCTTTTTTCCCAGTAGATTCGTTGTATCTGGGCTTTTTTTCCAGTAGATTCGTTGTATCTGGGCTTTTTTCCAGTAGATTCGTTGTATCTGGGCTTTTTTTCCAGTAGATTCGTTGTATCTGGGCTTTTTTCCAGTAGATTCGTTGTATCTGGGCTTTTTTTTCCCAGTAGATTCGTTGTATCTGGGCTTTTTTTCCAGTAGATTCGTTGTATCTGGGCTTTTTTTTCCAGTAGATTCGTTGTATCTGGGCTTTTTTCCCAGTAGATTCGTTGTATCTGGGCTTTTTTCCAGTAGATTCGTTGTATCTGGGCTTTTTTTCCAGTAGATTCGTTGTATCTGGGCTTTTTTTCCAGTAGATTCGTTGTATCTGGGCTTTTTTTCCCAGTAGATTCGTTGTATCTGGGCTTTTTTTCCAGTAGATTCGTTGTATCTGGGCTTTTTTCCCAGTAGATTCGTTGTATCTGGGCTTTTTTCCCAGTAGATTCGTTGTATCTGGGCTTTTTTTCCCAGTAGATTCGTTGTATCTGGGCTTTTTTCCAGTAGATTCGTTGTATCTGGGCTTTTTTTCCAGTAGATTCGTTGTATCTGGGCTTTTTTTCCAGTAGATTCGTTGTATCTGGGCTTTTTTTCCCAGTAGATTCGTTGTATCTGGGCTTTTTTCCCAGTAGATTCGTTGTATCTGGGCTTTTTTCCCAGTAGATTCGTTGTATCTGGGCTTTTTTTCCAGTAGATTCGTTGTATCTGGGCTTTTTTTTCCAGTAGATTCGTTGTATCTGGGCTTTTTTCCCAGTAGATTCGTTGTATCTGGGCTTTTTTCCAGTAGATTCGTTGTATCTGGGCTTTTTTTCCAGTAGATTCGTTGTATCTGGGCTTTTTTTCCAGTAGATTCGTTGTATCTGGGCTTTTTTTCCCAGTAGATTCGTTGTATCTGGGCTTTTTTCCCAGTAGATTCGTTGTATCTGGGCTTTTTTTTCCAGTAGATTCGTTGTATCTGGGCTTTTTTTCCAGTAGATTCGTTGTATCTGGGCTTTTTTTCCAGTAGATTCGTTGTATCTGGGCTTTTTTTCCAGTAGATTCGTTGTATCTGGGCTTTTTTTCCAGTAGATTCGTTGTATCTGGGCTTTTTTTTCCAGTAGATTCGTTGTATCTGGGCTTTTTTTCCAGTAGATTCGTTGTATCTGGGCTTTTTTTTCAGTAGATTCGTTGTATCTGGGCTTTTTTTGCAGTTAGAGCTGTAGTTTTTCTAAATATTTTCTGATCTCTTTTTATTACTTTTCTTGGTGAGGCAAAGTGAACAAAATAAACTCCAGAGATTCTGCCGCTTCATCTTTTTTCTTCTTTTTCATTCCATCATCCTCTCGATAGGATTTCTAGAAGATATTTTTTTTAGTTTTAACACGAACAGATGTGGTGAAGCCAAAAATGATGTAACGGAAGAATTTAACTTTTCAGGCTCAGGTCCCCGAAAACATCCAATGGCTTTACCGCTACAGTGTAGAGTAAAATGACCAATCTGATATTAATCCCAGTTATGGGACGGGCTTCATAGTTGTACAATCATGGAAGACATGGAGGCCTTCAGTAGGATCCTTGGCTGTCAAGACAATGCCATTGCCACATAACACTCATATGATTGATGACAT
>NW_027371442.1:0-27263 GCF_046119375.1 Phyllobates terribilis
GATCTGTCGGATTTTGATCCAAATCAAAGTTTAGAACTTCTCGGATGCAAAACAAAGCTGATGAAAATCGGTCTTTTTTTTTTTTTACCTACAAGAGAAATCACTGTGGTCTGAATGAGGCCTTACTCTATTATTTATTTTTTAAGCAGCGTTCATTCCAGGCTGCTGTACACATGAAGAGGGTTTACACACATAAAATACATATATAAAACACAGAAACAAGCTAACCTTGACAGACTAGTATGGAGGGGGACACTGCCACCACGAGCTAACAGTGTGGATTCTGGGGTCTCGCTCCTTCCCTCAGGGTGTATTCCAAAAGCCGCCTCCAATAAGCAAGTTCTGGACAAGCTGCAGGTGGAGAGGGAGCCCGGATTACGGTGAAGGCCCAGACTGCGTCTCTGTTTTACACTTAGGAGGGAAAGAAGTATCTCCTGAACCTGATCCACACTCCGGTGAGTGTGACGTTTCTTCTTGATTTGTTTCTCTGTGCTCTTGTTGCAGATGTTCAGATACTGAATGAGTTATACAAAATGCAGCAGCTGCAATAATAATAATAATAATAATTTATTATTTTACAGGGTGGGCCATTTATATGGATACACCTAAATGAAATGGGAATGGTTGGTGATATCATCTTCCTGTTTGTGGCACATTGGTATATGGGAGGGGGGAAACTTTTCCAGATGGGTGGTGACCATGGCGGCCATTTTGGATCCAACTTTATTTTTTCAATTGGAAGAGGGTCATGTGACACATCAAACTTATTGAGAATTTCATAAGAAAAACAATGGTGTGTTTGGTTTTAACATAACTTTTTCTTTCATGAATTTTTTACAAGTTTATGACCACTTATAAAATGTGTTCAAAGTGCTGCCCATTGTGTTGGATTGTCAATGCAACCCTCTTCTCCCACTCTTGACACACTGATAGCAACACCGCAGAAGAAATGCAAGCACAGGCTTCCAGTATCCGTTGTTTCAGGTTGATATCACCAACCATTCCCATTTAATTTAGGTGTATCCATATAAATGGCCGACCCTGTAGATCTAACACTGTTTTTTTTTTTTATAGACGCCCATAAGAGCTATCCAATATTTTAAAATTGAAAGAGTTTGCTCTCAGATTACAACTTATCGCTTTTCTACAGAACAGATTGCTTGCTAATAGCTGGGGGACCCATCTCTGGGACCCCAATCACAGGAAATCAGGTGCACGAGCCATATTACGCCAATGGATTGGCCGATGAGCGTGTGCACTGCTGCTCCACTCAAAGTGTAATGGGCTGCCGGAGATGGCCGAATTCAGAGCTCAGCTATCTCCATCAGTCCCGTAGACAATGGCACCACTCCATTAAAAAAGGGGATGTGAGACATCTGTTCTTCTGATCATTGGAGGTCCAGCTTGTCAATCCCCCCACAGAACAGCCAAAAAGTTGCGATCTTGGCATAGCCTATTTAAGAATGCTATAGAAAAAAAACCACCAGCTCACCCACAGCGGCTCTCGGCGTGCTGAAGCCTGGAGATCGTGTGGCCACACGTGTGTAAATCACAGGAAAAAGAAAAGGAACTCCAGCTCCATAAAATCCATCTTTATTATTTCATCTTTAAAAATCCATTAATCCACAAGGTTCAAGTGAAAAATTTATGCAACATAGCAACATGTTTCCAACGCTCAGCATTCTTTGTCCATGTGACCCCTCCCCTTCGCTGCCCCTTACTGACCAGTGATCCTGAAGCCCCCAGAAGGATCCAATGAAGCGAAAGGGACGGCTGCTACAAGCCGTCCCATGGATACATAAACACCGGGACATCCCACGTTACTTCCTTTCTTTGCTGGTCCCGGAGTCGAACGTCATGGAGATTTCAGGATCAGGTCAGATTGCTGAGGCCCTCCAGGCTGGGTTTGCACAGGGGGGCGAGCGCTGGTTACAGGCTCTCATGTCGGGGCTCAGCGCTCATCCCCCTGGCCCCAGCTCTAAATCCCCAGATCACCCTGCCCCTGGCCCTCAACCCCTTATGGGAACATCATATTCCCCAGTCCCAGTCCCCTCACCACTTGGGCCTACTCACCCACTCCAATTGCCCACGGTACAACGGTCCCCTCCACGGCGGTCGGGTCATCTGGAACGGGGGGCCATTACTTCCGCGGCTTGGTCCCGATCCCCTTCCTCACCCGATCGCCGCATCCGCACAACTTTACAGTGTTCATCGGGCCACTCAACCCGGGGCGGTAGGCGGCTGCGGTAGTGCTGCGGGCGCTCGCTGACTCGGGGAAGCGGGCAGCCGTGGCGGTCCGGTGGCCGCACGCCAGTGGGGAAGGGCGCGCAGCGACAGCAGGGCGGCGGGCGCGCGCCGGCGTGGGGTTGGGGGGTTCCTCTCTGCGGTCGCGCGCCGGAGCAGGGAAGCGGGCGCGTGACTCCACTAGGCTGGAGAGGCATGTTGGGGGAGGCGGAGCTGGAGGGCAGGAAGCGCTCGATGCGCATGTACAGGGCGCGTGTCCGCCCCACGTGACCCCACAGGTCACGCCCCCCAGTTCAGAATGCTGCGGGGCGGAGCAGGAAGCTGAAGCTAGTGCGGCGGTGGACCCTGCGCCTCACTTACTGTGGGCGCAGGGCTCCTCTGCACTAATAAATGAGTGCGGGCTGTCTTCCATGTCGGCGGCGGGCACAGAGGGGATTCAGGTCTCCTGCCTGCCACCGGCGCTGGAGACAGCACACAGCCTGTTGTTCCCCACCCCCGTTAACACTCCTGTCCCGCATCCTGCCGAGGAGCGCCCTGGAGGGCGGAGGTCCAGCAGGCACTCCCGTCCTCCAGAGCGCTTTAGGCACAGCACCCCGAAGCCTCACAGAAGAAGCTGCGGGCCACTTAGTAACCATTCCCTGCCCCCTCAACACACAGCAGGGGCTGTGGCAGAGCAGAGCTCCGGACAGGAATCCTCTGCCGGGGGCTGTGCTCTGCTTCCCCCCCAAACAATCCCCCACAGAAAAACTCCTATTAAAAATAAAAGAAAAAGTTCCCAAAACAGAACACGTGACACTACACATCCTGGGGACATTGCGGCCCCTGTAATCACCGCAGCCCATCCAGCGCCCAGTCACAGTATCAATACCCCCCTGATGGACACGATGCGGAGCCTAAACACTTCAGCGACCATCCTCGCCTCCCCCATATACCCCTATAATAGCGCAGCGACGCACGTGCTTGACTCCGTTATAGCATCGCCCTGGCCACAAATAGCACCGACATGTCCCGGCGGGACACATGTAAACTGCGCAGAATCCCCCATACACCCTTAGGGACACAGAGACTCCAGGCGTACTCACTCTAGGTGAACTCGCTGTAGTTCCTCCGACGACAGATCTACGCCATCGCACACAAGTCACCGGCGAAGGAAGCGGTCGTCACAAGCAAAGTGGAGATCGGCATCCCACAGGAGGGGTCACAGGTCGCGGTCCTCAAGGTGGCGCTCACCATCCTCTGCATCAGAGATGTCGAGCCCCAACGATCCCGTCCTCCGGGGGACAGAAACGATACAATGGCACCCTCCAGAGCTTACAGTCTGCACGATACAACGATTTCACGCTGTTAGAACCTTGCTCTTAGGTTTTTTTTCCTTTGCTGGTCACATGACCTTGTTGGCCTATTTAATCCTGCTCCGCCCTTCTGGCTTTGCTGGACTTCATTGTATAACTACTTTCTAGCTAGCCTGTGCTCTGTATCTAACTCTGTTAGTTTGCTTGGTCTACGGACCTCTATGTTCTATATATTTTGTTTGTTCGTCTGTCTGCTACTATTTCTGTTAGGAGGTGTCCCATTTTCCTCCCAGTCCTTAGTACTTGTAGGGATTCCTTCCCCACATCTATAGGTCTCCGTACAGACTAGCTTAGGACTTTAGCAGGTCTGATCGCAGGATCAGGTTCCCTGTTACATCGTAGGGATTCAGCTGAGTTCTATCGTAGGGACAGATCTCCTCTCTTTCCTTAGCTCTGGTAGCAGAACATAACACACGCAGGTCTAAGAGCAGAGGCACGCCGCTCACCCCGAGCGAGACTGGTGTCAGAGTCCCTCCACACATCGGAGTCCCTCCTCCAGCCGCAGGAATGGGTGCGTGCAATATAAGTATAACTGAAATGGGAAATAGTAACACCAACTTAATAGCGGCCCTTAAGGCCATAGTCGAACAACTATCCGTGCCACCAGGCGCTATACATAATTCTACTAAAACAACTCCACCATTAGCCAGCGTACACAAGGACACATTCTTTTGCAGGATAAGCCCATTGGGCTCACATATAGACAAGGAAACCAGAATTAAAATATGGAATAATGACTACATCGACATTTGGGCACTTGTAACCGCTGACCAACATACTATAGACAAAGAGAAAAGGATAGTCGACAGACCATTCAACAGAAATAGACAAAAGGTCGCGAAGACAATTTGTAACTGGTTACAGGCGTTTTCAGTGCTGGGTTGCATCATGGGCCAAAAGCATCCGGAACGCTGCTCAGAACTATTCATATACCAGGATACGGTGTACAACTCGTACAAAGCCCACGGCGGTTCAGCATGGTGGCGCTACGATGAAGAGTTCCGGAGGCGGTTGGCCCTGCAACCACAGCTAGGCTGGGGGGTAAAAGCTACAGACATATGGTTGCGATTAATGCTGTTACAGAAACACCATCCCTTTCCAACAACGGCTACTGGACAACAGGCAACAGCAGGCCAAAATTCAGTGGTAGTACGTAGACCAGGGGCCTGCTGGCAGTACAATGAGGGACGCTGTCGTTTCTACGCCTTATGCAGATACAAACATGAATGCTCAGCCTGGGGTGCAGCCCACCCCGCGGCAAGATGTTCTCATCCCGCAAGCAAATTATCAATTAAACTCCCACAGTCAGAATCCAAGGACCCCGGTGAGCGTAAACGCGATGGGCCCCTGGCTAGACCAATATCCTAAGAAAGACGCAGCGGGGCAGTTACGTTTTGGTTTCACATACAGTTTTTTCCTCCCTTTCAAACTTAATAAATCACCCACCTTTGCAAATAACCTTAAATCTGCAAAAGAGCACCCTGAAATACTTAGGCAAAAAATACAAAAAGAAGTAGCTCTAGGCAGAGTGGCGGGCCCTTTCCCAACCGCACCATTCAGTAACATAAGAGTTTCCCCTCTGGGAATAATCCCCAAAAAAGAGCCAGGTTCATTCCGGCTTATCCATCATTTATCTTACCCAAAAGGAGAGTCTGTAAATGACGGTATTTCGTCTGAAGACGCCTCGGTCTCCTACGCGTCTTTCGACAGAGCAGTAATGTTAGTACGCGATGCGGGGCCCGGAGTGCTGCTCGCTAAATCCGACATAGAATCCGCCTTTCGCCTACTACCGGTGCACCCAAATTGCTACCACCTGCTGGGATGCCAAGTGGACAATGAATACTTCTACGACACTTGCCTCCCAATGGGTTGTTCAATATCTGTTATTACTTCGAACTATTCAGTTCCTTCCTAGAATGGGTGTTGAGGTACAAAACCGGCAATAGGTCCGTCACACATTACCTAGATGACTTCCTATTCGTCGGACCCAAAGACTCAAATCAATGCCAATCATTACTTAACGAATTCACAAACATCTTTCAACGGTTTGGAGTCCCATTGTGCCCTACAAAAAACATAGGCCCCACAACAAAGCTATCGTTCTTAGGCATCGAAATCGACACCACAGCAAGGTTATTCCACCTCCCAACAGAAAAAATACAAAAAACACTGCACCTCATCGAGGGATTTTGCACAGTACGGAAAGTAACACTACAACAGATGCAAGTGTTACTAGGTCTCCTCGTGTTCGCGAGCCGGGTGATGCCAGTCGGAAGGGTTTTCTCTCGTCGTTTATCCCTTGCAACAAAACGTGCATTAAAACCGAGTCATAGAATCAGAATCAGCAGGCAGCTTCGGGCGGACTTAGAGGTGTGGAAAACCTTCTTACAATCATTCAATGGTCACACGTTATTTATGTCAGTAGAACAGTCCAACATTGAACTAAAATTATTCACCGGGGCAGCAGAGGCGGGCGGATATGCAGCGATACTAGATAACTAGTGGTGCACAGGCTTATGGCCTCCGTATTGGTCTGAACAAGGGTTAACAAAAAAACAGACACTCCTGGAACTCTTCCCAATAGTGGTAGCCATAGAAATATGGGGCACGTACCTAGCGAACAAAAATATACGCTTCATAACAAATAACACCAGCCTAGCGCACTGCATTAATAAGATGGCATCATCGTTTCTCCCAGTGCTAGGCCTACTACGCCGGCTAGCATTCCTGTGCCTAAAACACAATGTATGGGTCCGCGCTAGCCACAATGTGGAGGGGGGATCTAACGCTGCTGCTAACGCTTTATCACAATTCAATTGGCAGGTTTTCAGAGAGCTCCTCCCCAATGCCCACCCGTCGGGCACCAGTTGCCCACCCTCCCTATGGGATCTAGTGGCGAACAGCTGATGCCATTAATCAGAGCGTCAGTCGCCCCGTCAACATGGAAAGCATACGGTAAGGCATGGGAAGACTGGATACGACTAGTAGCAGGCAGACGGGTTAACCAATGTGAGTAAGCCAGACTAGATGTAACCATAGAATTTCTCCACCAGCTAATGATGAGGGGAATATCAGGGGCATCAGCGCAGCGGTGGCGGACCGGAGTAGCATTTCATTTCCAACTACTGAATTGAGGAGATGTGACAAAAAGATTCATCATCAGTCAAGCCTTAAAAGGGTGGAAAAGAGGTCAGACAAGTCAGGAGTGCAGACATCCCGTGTCACTAAATCTGCTCTCAAAAATCATATCCCTAACACCATTAACATGCCACTCACAATTTGAAGCAACACTACTGTCTACTGCATTTGTGATCGCCTTTTTCAGGGCGCTACGCATAAGCGAATTAGTCCCTCGATCCAAAATCACCACCAGTGGAGGCTTATTACACCAGGACGTAGTCATAGCCAATAATGCAATACGCCTACGCATACGCAAATCCAAAACAGACCCAGCGGGCAAGGGCACTTGGGTGCTTCTAAAACCCACAAACAGTACACTGTGTCCGGTAACAATAGAAAAAACATATACAGCCATCAGGCCACAAAGTAATTTCTTCCTATCACACATTGATGGAACTCCATTATCAAGATACCAGTTCCAATTTATATTTAATAAATGCCTAACATCAGCAGGGAACCACCCCAAAGATTACGGGACACACTCATTCCGCATAGGCGTGGCCACGGAAGCAGCTAGAGCAGGACTGTCAGAAACGGAAGTGCAGAGGATAGGCAGATGGCGATCCGCGTGTTTTG
Source organism: Phyllobates terribilis (assembly GCF_046119375.1). Taxonomy (NCBI): domain Eukaryota; kingdom Metazoa; phylum Chordata; class Amphibia; order Anura; family Dendrobatidae; genus Phyllobates; species Phyllobates terribilis. The sequence goes on from NW_027371442.1 coordinate 7,353, forward strand.
CGAGATACATAAGACAGGACTTGTTATCCTAACGTGGTTTGTTTCTTTTATAGGTGACGATAAGCCAACAGTGTGGGTGATAGGACACTCGTACATATACTGGGCAGAAAAAAGGGCGACAGTCCGCCCAGGCGGGAGGAATATGGGGTTTCATGACACATATTTCAACTGGAGAGGTATTAGAGGCCTGCGATGGCCACAGGTACTAATGGAGGTAATCAACATAGGGAGAGAAGCAACAGGTCCGGTTATCTTAGTTATACACGCTGGGGGAAAAGACTTCGGTCATTACAAGAGCGCAGAACTAATGGCAATAATGAAGCTAGACACTGAGCGCTTCAGAGCATTTTTTAGTAAACTAACTACAATATGGTCAGAGATTGTGACGAGAACGGTATGGCGAGGTGCGCGAGACAGTGCAGCCATCGAACGGACAAGGCGGCTAATAAATATTCGGATGGCAAGATTTTTAAAGGAAAGAGGTGGTGTAGTGATAAGACACCGAGAACTGGAAGGAGATAAAGCTGGCCTCATGCGGCCCGATGGTGTTCATTTAACGGATATTGGACTGGACATATTCCTGTCAGGACTCCAGGACGGAGTGGAGCAAGCGTTAATGATGATGGGTGGGGGTCTGAGTCCTGCATACGAGTACGCAGGATCCTCCTTGGCCTGAAATAGAAAGGACATGTTGGAAAGTTACTCTTGTTGGCCAACTTGCCGGTGTGGAGACACAGGGCATGCTGCAACAAGCGGAATTATTTTTGGAAATAAAATGCCTTTCTAATGGAATGAGTTAAAGAGTTAATAAAGCTGTGACCGATCCTCACCCATCCAGTTGTAAGAGTTACATTATTGTATTGTTAAGGAAGGGGTGGCGGTAGGGGGGCTGAGCGTCGGGGTTTCGTTGGGGGTCCCCACAGTCTAATTTATTCACCTCGTATCACATCAGGTACATGTCAGGCAGGTCTTACAGATACTCAAAGATAATACATTTCTCTGGTTTGACAAATAATTTATGTTCTCCATTCAGGAGGTCCCTTTTCAGGGTTATTTCTTATCATTCACTGTTTTTTGCATGGATCTGGCAAAAGTCCGGACGGTACTGGATTGGTATTATATTCAGGACTTAAAGGCGTTACAAAGTTTTTTGGGTTTCGCCAGCTGCTACTGTAAGTTCATCAAAAACTTTTTGGTAGTGGCCAAACCTCTGATGGACGATTTTGCCAAATAATAAAGTCTTAATTTTTTTTTTCTATTTTTCTTTCCAGTCTTGTAGCTAAACACAATCCAGCTAAGTTTTAAAATTGAAATGAAGTCCCTGTACCCCCCTCTCTAGGTGCTTCTGTACCAACTCCTCCCTGGTCCAGGACGGTCTCTGTATCACGGCCTCCATCAATAACCTATTGACACATGATTGTGGCAGCCCTCACGTGCTGGTATATCACGCTGCCAATAGAAATGGGAAGCGGCACAGAAATCACAAAATAAAGGCAGTGTTTGTGGTAATGCAAGAATCCAACAAGCAGAGTAGTCCACACGTCGTACAACTGCCCAACATGGATGATGAAAAGCAGTGACCAGCCCAGGGGATGGGGATGACTCGGTGCCCGGGCCTTTGCCTGGCTTTGGGGATGTCGCGGTGGTAGGCTCCTGGGCCCGTACCCTGGGGTCACTCTTTAAAAGGGTGGTTGTTTGTTCATTTTATGAAAGTTCGTGACGCCACCTGTGGTTTCTGATGATAATCACCAGCGCTGCGGCAGTCCACTGAGGCCGGTGATGAGGCAGCTCGATGGTATAGCTCCCCACAGGCGGATCTAGGCCTCAGGGCAGCGTATGCAAGGGGAATGCAGGACAGGCGAGACCCAGCCGGGTCAGAGCAAGAACGGGGACGGACACGGTAGTCACTTCAGTACCTTTTACTGATGGAAAGTCAGGCACATCCCGGAGCACTGTAGGGTGAAGGGTGCATATCAGGATCCTCCCCAATGAGCGGGTGTAGGGCATCCTGTCTCTTGCCTCTGCGTAGTAAGTTTCTGACCTGCCTGGAGCTAGGCCTAACTTTGTCTCTGTCCTGCGCTGGCTGACCTTGTGGTAGGGCCTTTTCTTGGAGTACACGCTCCTCAGCTTGCGAGGCCTATGTATCTCCTGGCTCTGTTACGTATCAGCACTCTAGCGATCCTGGGACCTGTAGTTCTCCAGGGATTCCGGTTATGCTTTACTGGGTCGTAGAGATCCCGGTAAGCTTCGGACCCAGTGTCCGGTAAATGCTTCAGGGTGAGCTAATTAAGCTCCTCTGCCCCCTATGTACTCACTCTCCACTCGCCTTCAGCCCCTCTCGGGGCCCTCACTAGGCTACACACGCTGCAGCTGGGACACTGCTCTTCTTCGCCGCTCTCAGAGCGTCGGCACACTCCTAGCTCTCTATCCTGAGCTCTGTGAGTTCTAGTCTGGAATCACTCTACAGACTGTACTGAACTCTTTCTGCAGGAACTGCTAGGCTCTGGCTCGACTGAACTGAGTCCTTCTGTGTCTGAGCAGGAAACTTCTGAATCACTTTCTGGGCTGCCTGGCTCCACCTTCCCTTTATATATCCCTAACGGTCTCCCTCTGGTGGTCTGAGGTGGAAGGTGGAGGTGTGTGAATGCTTATGAGGGCCTCTTGTGGAGGAATCCATCAATGCACACTTCTAGGATCTGTGATACCAAGCGCAGCTGGGTGTCACCGCAGCAAACGTCGCGTCTTCAGGCGTCTGTGTAAGAACATCACATTTTTATTTTCCTCCCTGAATAAGCACCAAATGGAATAGCTGAATGCCAGGATACAGAGACCGGCGGGGGGCAGGGAGGCGCTGTCCGCTGGATTTTGTGCTGGTTTCACAAGCGGTCACCCTGCAGTTTTCTCTGAATTTGCTGTGGAGACTTTTCACAACACATCTAATAATTGTGAACCTTCCACCTCACATGTTTATTACCTTGTCAGCTGGGCGGGATGAAAGCCGGACAAGAATGATCCTTATTATATATAATGGCTGCACTAAGCGATGGGGAAAAGCCGCAGAGGACTGAGAGCAGAAGGGCAGAGGGGTTCCTCTTCCTCATAGGAGAAAGTCTACAGGGACCAGTACAGAAGCCGGTGCAGAAGGGGAGACAAGGGCTGAGCCACTTACACAGACAGAAAGCTGAGGAGAGGAGGACATGTTATTACTCCAGGATCCGCTCCATTCCTTCCCTATGTGGCATTCAAGCCCTGAGCTCGGCTTTTCTGGAGCCCCATAGAGAATGAATGGAGCTGCAGTTGAATCCTGACTTTCCACTCCTTCCCGATCAGACGATGGTTCGCAGCGGTCAGACCCCCACGATCAGTAAGTGATCACCGAGCCTGTGGATAAGTGATAACTTGTTTTCTTCAGACATCCCCTTTAAGCAATGGAGCATGCCAGCAGAGAAGGTGGGAGAAGGCGCTGGTTACAGGGGAGACTTTACCTCTGGAGGCCGCATATAGGATATGTGAGGGGCGGACACTTCCCGTATTCATCATTACTGAGCCCCCGCTCTGTACGGCTCTTATCTGAGCTGCAGGAGACGCAGCAGTTACTAATCAGCCGTTCTCCGTTCACTTGCAGCCGTCCGAGCTCTGCTGTGCCTGTTAGGGGTGAAGTGTAGCACCCCGAGGGTTCGGCCGCTACAGGGGTATTGCACCTCTGCCAGAGGTGTGATATTCCACTCCCGGGTAAGGATGGAGTGTGGACCAGGGCTCAGTTAGCTGCATGCAGCACACACACCCCATTTCCGAGGGACAGCTCAACGGTGCTCCCACTAGACAGTAGTGCAGGCACGACCGATTATGTCCCTGCCTGGAGTGGGGAGGGTGGTGGAACACCCAGTGCTATAGGGGCAGATAGGGGTTGGTTCCTGAGTGTAGGTAGGAGCCCATTGGTTGCTGGTCACCTGGGCTCATGGTCAGAGGGAGGTATAAAAGGTGGGCACCATCTTAGATCTAGGTTCTGTCCAGAGAGGAGAAGACAGGGAGTATAGGCTCTGTAGGAGCTCTACTCCAGGAGGGCCTAGTGAGAGGCCGAGGAGGAAGTGAAGGGGAGCTGTGGTGCCACCTGAGCCCAGCTCCATGAGAAGGGAGGAGAAGAAGGAACAGGAAAGACGGAGGAGAGACAGAGAAACAGAAGGGCTCAGGAACAAGAAGGTGGAAGGGACCCTAAGAACCCATGAGAATCCAGGGTGAAGGGTCAGGCAGATTAAGGGTACCGGATCCCAAGTTGGTGGAGGAGAAACAACCCTCAGCCAAAGACCGGTCGTCGTGATCATTTATTGGTGCGACACCTCATCAAACCTGCTAGGAAGGCACCATATAGGACAGCGGAGGACGGGGCCCACGTTTAACCGCACAAGTCCGCGGCAGCTGGACAGAAGTGGGTCACTGGTGAGGCAGGCCAGAGAAAGGAAAGAAGGGGGTCCTGTGCCATATTCCTGAGCTGCCTGGGAGTTGACCGAGCCCCTCACCTGGTGGACGCAGCACGGCTTGGGCGGTCACTACGTGCACAGAAGTGACCCGGAGTACCTGAACTGTGAGTAAAAGACATTGGACGTTGTTTGTGTGCTCTTTCGCTCCTCTAGCACTACCGGTACTGGGACTCTCACTACCATTACTCCCACCATCCACTACACTGCCCTGGGGCCGCACTCTTCCCGTGGGGAGTAACATCAGCCCCAGCGGACTGCCTTGCAGCGGCAGTTCCTAATAACCGCAATCCACGGGTGGCGTAGTCGGACATTATCTAAAGTACAGCAGCAGACTACCATTGGTCTGACCACCCTGAGCCGCGGGACCGGGCCGCCACTACTACTCCCAGAGTCTCCCTATTGCCCGGTTCCGCGTGCCCCACGGCCCAGGGGGCGAGTCAGAAGTTCGGGTCCTAGGAGGCATCGACTATGCAGCCTGCACAGCAGATCACAGCCCGGGCACCACTTCTCTGGGTAAATCTCCACCTTTTGAGTTACTTCTTGTGCAGCTGCCCCATGCAAGTTGCTTCGCTCTCCTCGGCCAGCTCCTGCTGAAGACTGAGCTCCTCTGCCCAATCTAGGAGCTCAATAGCCCTGATCACGTCAGTGGTAGCTCAGCGCTGCTGGATCAGATTTACAAATGGAAAACTAATCAGCCCTAGGCATTTCTAATATGTGCAGAGCAGGCGACATAAGTCTCACCGGCATCCTCATAGACCTTTGCTCAGCCGGGGTCTAATAGGAGCAGTAAGATGGCCGTCATGGGGTCTATTGTTAGATCTCGGCTGCCATAGAAACTCATCGGCACCATGATCGCGCCTCCCTCTCCTGTCTAAAGTGCCTAAATGCTGTGGAAGCCCCCTACTGTGTCATACAGTGGATTAAACTGCCAGGGTCAGGGTTGGCTCCACTGTCGGAGGCTGAGGCAGGAGCAGGAATGTGTTATACAGCCACACTTCTGCCGCAGATCTTGTAAGAGCCCTGACAGGACCTGCCTGATGATAATGTGTCCTATAGAGCGGGTCCTGGTACCGGACTGCCCTGTACATATTCACCACTAGCTGGGAACCAGTTACTTACAAGGTCTAGTTTCGGATGTGTTTCCAGGTTCTGTAGTTGTCAGCATTTTATCCTTAAGGCCGAGTTATAATATCACTGTAACACTCTCGCCCTGTACCTGTATACCTGCCCTGTGTGCTGCACAAAAGTATATAACAAAGTGTGTGTGTACACAGATATCTATCTCCTGAATGGAATTACTGCTAGATCTCCTGTACATAGAAATATGAGGTTCTTAGCACACATTTTGAGCAAATTGTGCGAGCCCATCTGCCAACGTCAAGGCGACCTCTTCAGATGGGTCCCTACACTAACACTACACTAACTTAGTAACTGGGACTAGTTTTTTTTATTGTTATTACCACCATTTTTACTATTTATTATTATTGCATTAATCCAATTAATTGTAACTGTTATAAAACTAATTAAAAAATTTAATTCAAATTTTTTTATTATTCTTGTGATTCTAATAATGGTATTACTAAAATCCCTATGCCTAAAGCTGTTGATCCAGAAGAAGGCAAAAACCCCAGGACACCTACCGCCAATTTGTGTCACGGGAAAAATTCCTTCTTGACCCCGGGAAAAGGCGATCAGTCCTAGGACCCTGGATCAAACCTAATAATGTTATTACAAGTTATATATTACACTAATTATTGTACTACTGGAGTTATTTTAATTTGTTTTTATAAATCTAACTATTTGATATGGTTATTATTAACATTGTGCTATCTTATTACAGTATTATTCTTCTTTCCTATCACTACTAATACTGCCCTATACCTACAGTGTTGATCCAGAAGAAGGCAGAAACCCCAGGACACCTTCAGCCAATTTGTGTCACAGGGAAAAATTTCCTTCTTGACCCTGAGAAAAGACGATCAGTCCTAGGACCCCGGATCAAACCTAATTATGTTACTAGTTATGTAATTACTATTACTGTACTAAATGTACTACTACAGTTGTTTTTAATATAGTTTTTTATATATTTTGTCTTATGTCCTGCTTTCTTATTAAACTACTACTCTAACTTTTCTATAACTATTTAATATTACAGTATTGATTGAACTACGTCTATAATTATTTTTATTTACTCTTTGTTCTTTCTATAGATATAACTAGTTTATATTTATTAATAATAATAACCTGATGTCTTATTACGGTATTATTCTTCTTTCCTATTGCTACTAATACTACCCTATACCTAGAGTGTTGATCCAAAAGAAGGCAAAAACCTCAGGACACCTTCAGCCAATTTGTGTCACAGCGGAAAAATTCCTTCTTGACCCCGAGAAAAGGCGATCAGTCCTAGAACCCTGGATCACACTGCTATTCTACCTACTACTATTACTATTGTTATTTTATTACTTTCTTACTATTATCACTAGTATTATTACTCAAATTACACTAATACTCATATACTACCACTATATAACTACTATCCTGCTATTATTACTTTGGTGGATTTATACTTACCAGCCGGTATTGCCGTATGATGTTATCGGCAGAGAGGTCCCAGCAGGATGGTCCACATGATGTTCCTCTTTCCTCTCAAATACCGGTTGATGTAATGGCGGACGTTGTTCTGGTTCTGCTTCTTCCTTTTTGTTGTAGGATCGATTGTTGTCTTTTCTGGCCTTTGGCCATCCCTTTCCCCCTAGGGATCTTAAGGTGCAGTTCTGTCCTCTTCGGTCTCCTCTTCGGTGGGACTCCTCTTCGGTGGGACTCCTCTTCGGTGGGTCTCCTCTTCGGTGGGACTCCTCTTCGGTGGGACTCCTCTTCGGTGGGTCTCCTCTTCGGTGGGACTCCTCTTCGGTGGGACTCCTCTTCGGTGGGACTCCTCTTCGGTCTCCTCTTAGGTGGGACTCCTCTTCGGTCTCCTCTTCGGTGGGACTCCTCTTCGGTGGGACTCCTCTTCGGTGGGTCTCCTCTTCGGTGGGTCTCCTCTTCGGTGGGACTCCTCTTCGGTCTCCTCTTCTGTGGGACTCCTCTTCGGTCTCCTCTTTGGTGGGTCTCCTCTTCGGTGGGACTCCTCTTCGGTGGGACTCCTCTTCGGTGGGACTCCTCTTCGGTGGGTCTCCTCTTCGGTGGGACTCCTCTTCGGTGGGACTCCTCTTCGGTCTCCTCTTCGGTGGGCCTCCTCTTCGGTCTCCTCTTCGGTGGGTCTCCTCTTCGGTGGGACTCCTCTTCGGTCTCCTCTTCGGTGGGTCTCCTCTTCGGTGGGACTCCTCTTCGGTGGGACTCCTCTTCGGTGGGTCTCCTCTTCGGTGGGACTCCTCTTCGGTGGGTCTCCTCTTCAGTCTCCTCTTCGGTGGGTCTCCTCTTCGGTGGGACTCCTCTTCGGTGGGACTCCTCTTCGGTGGGTCTCCTCTTCGGTGGGACTCCTCTTCGGTGGGACTCCTCTTCGGTGGGTCTCCTCTTCGGTGGGACTCCTCTTCGGTGGGTCTCCTCTTCGGTGGGTCTCCTCTTCGGTGGGACTCCTCTTCGGTGGGACTCCTCTTCGGTCTCCTCTTCGGTGGGACTCCTCTTCGGTGGGACTCCTCTTCGGTGGGTCTCCTCTTCGGTGGGACTCCTCTTCGGTGGGTCTCCTCTTCTGTGGGACTCCTCTTCGGTCTCCTCTTTGGTGGGTCTCCTCTTCGGTGGGTCTCCTCTTCGGTGGGACTCCTCTTCGGTGGGACTCCTCTTCGGTCTCCTCTTCGGTGGGACTCCTCTTCGGTGGAACTCCTCTTCGGTGGGTCTCCTCTTCGGTGGGACTCCTCTTCGGTGGGTCTCCTCTTCTGTGGGACTCCTCTTCGGTCTCCTCTTTGGTGGGTCTCCTCTTCGGTGGGACTCCTCTTCGGTGGGACTCCTCTTCGGTGGGACTCCTCTTCGGTGGGTCTCCTCTTCGGTGGGACTCCTCTTCGGTGGGACTCCTCTTCGGTCTCCTCTTCGGTGGGCCTCCTCTTCGGTCTCCTCTTCGGTGGGTCTCCTCTTCGGTGGGACTCCTCTTCGGTGGGACTCCTCTTCGGTGGGACTCCTCTTCGGTGGGACTCCTCTTCGGTGGGTCTCCTCTTCAGTCTCCTCTTCGGTGGGTCTCCTATTCGGTGGGACTCCTCTTCGGTGGGACTCCTCTTCGGTGGGTCTCCTCTTCGGTGGGACTCCTCTTCAGTGGGACTCCTCTTCGGTGGGTCTCCTCTTCGGTGGGACTCCTCTTCGGTGGGTCTCCTCTTCGGTGGGTCTCCTCTTCGGTGGGACTCCTCTTCGGTGGGTCTCCTCTTCGGTGGGTCTCCTCTTCGGTGGGTCTCCTCTTCGGTGGGACTCCTCTTCGGTGGGACTCCTCCTCGGTCTCCTCTTCGGTGGGACTCCTCTTCGGTGGGACTCCTCTTCGGTCTCCTCTTCGGTGGGACTCCTCTTCAGTGGGACTCCTCTTCGGTGGGTCTCCTCTTCGGTGGGACTCCTCTTCGGTGGGACTCCTCTTCGGTGGGACTCCTCTTCGGTGGGACTCCTCTTTGGTGGGTCTCCTCTTCGGTGGGACTCCTCTTCGGTGGGACTCCTCTTCGGTGGGACTCCTCTTTGGTGGGTCTCCTCTTCGGTGGGTCTCCTCTTCGGTGGGACTCCTCTTCGGTGGGTCTCCTCTTCGGTGGGTCTCCTCTTTGGTGGGACTCCTCTTCGGTGGGACTCCTCTTCGGTCTCCTCTTCGGTGGGACTCCTCTTCGGTGGGACTCCTCTTCGGTGGGTCTCCTCTTCGGTGGGACTCCTCTTTGGTGGGTCTCCTCTTCGGTGGGACTCCTCTTCGGTGGGACTCCTCTTCGGTCTCCTCTTCGGTGGGACTCCTCTTCGGTGGGACTCCTCTTTGGTGGGTCTCCTCTTCGGTGGGACTCCTCTTCGGTGGGACTCCTCTTCGGTGGGACTCCTCTTCGGTGGGTCTCCTCTTCGGTGGGACTTCTCTTCGGTCTCCTCTTCGGTGGGTCTCCTCTTCGGTGGGACTCCTCTTCGGTGGGACTCCTCTTCGGTGGGACTCTTCTTCGGTGGGACTCCTCTTCGGTGGGTCTCCTCTTCGGTGGGACTCCTCTTCGGTGGGACTCCTCTTCGGTGGGTCTCCTCTTCGGTGGGACTCCTCTTCGGTGGGACTCCTCTTCGGTGGGTCTCCTCTTCGGTGGGACTCCTCTTCGGTGGGTCTCCTCTTCGGTGGGACTCCTCTTCGGTGGGTCTCCTCTTCGGTGGGTCTCCTCTTCGGTGGGACTCCTCTTCGGTGGGTCTCCTCTTCGGTGGGACTCCTCTTCGGTGGGTCTCCTCTTCGGTGGGTCTCCTCTTCGGTGGGTCTCCTCTTCGGTGGGACTCCTCTTCGTCTCTCTTCGGTGGGTCTCCTCTTCGGTGGGACTCCTATTCGGTGGGTCTCCTCTTCGGTGGGTCTCCTCTTCGGTGGGACTCCTCTTCGGTGGGACTCCTCTTCGGTCTCCTCTTCGGTGGGACTCCTCTTCGGTGGGTCTCCTCTTCGGTGGGACTCCTCTTCGGTGGGTCTCCTCTTCGGTGGGACTTCTCTTCGGTCTCCTCTTCGGTGGGTCTCCTCTTCGGTGGGACTCCTCTTCGGTGGGACTCCTCTTCGGTGGGACTCCTCTTCGGTGGGTCTCCTCTTCGGTGGGACTTCTCTTCGGTCTCCTCTTCGGTGGGTCTCCTCTTCGGTGGGTCTCCTCTTCGGTGGGACTCCTCTTCGGTGGGACTCTTCTTCGGTGGGACTCCTCTTCGGTGGGACTCCTCTTCGGTGGGTCTCCTCTTCGGTGGGACTCCTCTTCGGTGGGTCTCCTCTTCGGTGGGACTCCTCTTCGGTGGGACTCCTCTTCGGTGGGACTCCTCTTCGGTGGGTCTCCTTTTCGGTGGGACTCCTCTTCGGTGGGACTCCTCTTCGGTGGGACTCCTCTTCGGTGGGTCTCCTCTTCGGTGGGTCTCCTCTTCGGTGGGACTCCTCTTCGGTGGGACTCCTCTTCGGTCTCCTCTTCGGTGGGACTCCTCTTCGGTGGGTCTCCTCTTCGGTGGGACTCCTCTTCGGTGGGACTCCTCTTCGGTGGGTCTCCTCTTCGTTGGGACTTCTCTTCGGTCTCCTCTTCGGTGGGTCTCCTCTTCGGTGGGACTCCTCTTCGGTGGGACTCCTCTTCGGTGGGTCTCCTCTTCGGTGGGACTCCTCTTCGGTGGGTCTCCTCTTCGGTGGGACTCCTCTTCGGTGGGACTCCTCTTCGGTGGGACTCCTCTTCGGTGGGTTTCCTCTTCGGTGGGACTCCTCTTCGGTGGGTCTCCTCTTCGGTGGGTCTCCTCTTCGGTGGGACTCCTCTTCGGTGGGACTCCTCTTCGGTGGGTCTCCTCTTCGGTGGGACTCCTCTTCGGTGGGACTCCTCTTCGGTGGGTCTCCTCTTCGGTGGGTCTCCTCTTCGGTGGGACTCCTCTTCGGTGGGTCTCCTCTTCGGTGGGTCTCCTCTTCGGTGGGACTCCTATTTGGTGGAACTCCTCTTTGGTGGAACTCCTCTTCGGTGGAACTCCTCTTTGGTGGGTCTCCTCTTTGGTGGGTCCCCTCTTCTCAGGAAACACAACCAGATATTAGGAGCAATGCTCAACTGACAGAGTGCCACTACTGACCACCGTGCTGCCCTCATCCCACTAAGTAAAAGTGTTTTTATCTGTTTTACGCAGAATGCGGACTACTGTGCAGCAACCTATACTCCCGAGGGGCCGCAGGAAACTGGAGTGAATAATGTCCTCCTCTTCCTTTAAATTACGCTTATGCCATGTTCTTACTGGTGAGACGTAATAAATAGCATTAAAGCTGCAGTAATTTTTTTTTTTATATACACTGCTCAAAAAAATAAAGGGAACACTTAAACAACAGAATATAACTCCAAGTAAATCAAACTTCTCTGAAATTAAACTGTCCACTTAGGAAGCAACACTGATTGACAATCAATTTCACATGCTGTTGTGCAAATGGAATAGACAATAGATGGAAATTATTGGCAATTATCAAGACATCCTCAATAAAGGAGTGGTTCTGCAGGTGGGGACCACAGACCACATCTCAGTACCAGTGCTTTCTGGCTGATGTTTTGGTCACTTTTCAATGTTGGTTGTGCTTTCACACTCGTGGTAGCATGAGACGGACTCTACAACCCACAGAAGATGCTCAGGTAGTGCAGGTCATCCAGGATGGCACATCTGTGAGAGCTGTGGCAAGGAGGTTTGCTGTGTCTGTCAGCGTAGTGTCCAGAGGCTGGAGACGCTACCAGGAGACAGGCCAGTACACCAGGAGACGTGGAGGGGGCCGTAGGAGGGCAACAACCCAGCAGCAGGACCGCTACCTCCGCTTTTGTGCAAGAAGCAACAGGAGGAGCACTGCCAGAGCCCTGCATAATGACCTCCAGCAGGCCACAACTGTGCATGTGTCTGCACAAACGGTTAGAATTGACTCCATGAGGGTGGTATGAGGGCCCGACATCCACAGATGGGGGTTGTGCTCACAGCCCAACACTGTGCAGGACGCTTGGCATTTGCCACAGAACACCAGAATTGGCAAACTCGCCACTGGCTCCCTGTGCTCTTCACAGATGAAAGCAGGTTCACACTGAGCACATGTGACAGACGTGACGGAGTCTGGAGACACCGTGGAGAGTGATCTGCTGCCTGCAGCATCCTTCAGCACGACCGGTTTGGCAGTGGGTCAGTAATGGTGTGGAGTGGCATTTCTTTGGAGGGCTGCACAGCCCTCCATGTCCTCGCCAGAGGTAGCCTGACTGCCATTAAGTACCGAGATGAGATCCTCAGGCCCCTTGTGAGACAATATGCTGGTGCAGTGGGCCCTGGGTTCCTCCTAATGCAGGACAATGCCAGACCTCATGTGGCTGGAGTGTGTCAGCAGTTCCTGCAAGATGAAGGCTTTGAAGCTATGGACTGGCCCGCCTGTTCCCCAGAGCTGAATCCGATTGAGCACATCTGGGACATCATGTCTCGCTCCATCCACCAACATCACATTGCACCACAGACTGTCCAGGTGTTGGCAGATGCTTTAGTCCAGGTCTGGGAGGAGATCCCACAGGAGACCATCCGCAACCTCATCAGGAGCATGCCCAGGCATTTTAGGGAGGTCATACAGGCACGTGGAGGCCACACAATACTGAGCCTCATTTTGACTTGTTTTAAGGACATTACATCAATGTTGGATCAGCCTGTAGTGTGTTTTTCCACTTTAATTTTGGGGGTGACTCCAAATCCAGGCCTCCATTGGTTAATAAATTTGATTTCCATTGATGATTTTTGTGTGATTTTGTTGTCAGCACATTCAACTTTGTACAGAACAAAGTATTCGATGAGAATATTTCATTCATTCAGATCTAGGATGTGTTATTTGAGTGTTCCCTTTATTTTTTTGAGCAGTGTATTTTAACCCAGCTGAAAAGTGAACTGGCCCCTTCCTGAGGGGCAACTTGAAAAAATGTCTGAAGACAGATCAAGTCCATTCTCTTCCTTCAGCTTGGCTCCGCTGGGCGCAGTTCTTCTTTAGCAAATGTTCATACAAAATCATCAATGGAAATCAAATTTATTAACCAATGGAGGCCTGGATTTGGAGTCACCCCCAAAATTAAAGTGGAAAACACACTACAGGCTGATCCAACTTTGATGTAATGTCCTTAAAACAAGTCAAAATGAGGCTGACACACTCCAGCCACATGAGGTCTGGCATTGTTCTGCATTAGGATGAACCCAGTGCCAACCGCACCAGGATATGGTCTCACAAGCGGCCTGAGGATCTCATCTCTGTACCTAATGGCAGTCAGGCTACCTCCGGCGAGCAGATGGAGGGCTGTGCGGCCCTCCAAAGAAATGCCACCTCACACTATTACTAACCCACTGCCAAACCGGTCGTGCTGAAGGATGTTGCAGGCAGCAGATCGCTCTCCACGGCGTCTCCAGACTCTGTCACGTCTGTCACATGTGCTCAGTGTGAACCTGCTTTCATCTGTGAAGAGCACAGGGAGCCAGTGGCGACTTTGCCAATCCTGGTGTTCTGTGGCAAATGCCAAGCGTCCTGCACGGTGTTGGGTTGTGAGCACAACCCCCATCTGTGGACGTTGGGCCCTCATACCACCCTCATGGAGTCAGTTTCTAACCGTTTGTGCAGACACATGCACATTTGTGGTCTGTTGGAGGTCATTTTGCAGGGCTCTGGCAGTGCTCCTCCTGTTCCTTCTTGCACAAAGGCGGAGGTAGCGGGTCCTGCTGCTGGGTTGTTGCCATCCTATGGCCCCCTCCATGTCTCCTGGTGTACTGGCCTGTCTCCTGGTAGCGCCTCCAGCCTCTGGACACTACGCTGACAGACACAGCAAACCTTCTTCCCACAGCTCTCACTGATGTGCCATCCTGGATGACCTGCACTACCTGAGCAACTTCTGTGGGTTGTAGAGTCCGTCTCATGCTACCACGAGTGTGAAAACACAACCAACATTCAAAATTGACCAAAACATCAGCCAGAAAGCATTGGTACTGAGATGTGGTCTGTGGTCCCCACCTGCAGAACCACTCCTTTATTGAGTGTGTCTTGATAATTGCCAATAATTTCCATCTATTGTCTATTCCATTTGCACAACAGCATGTGAAATTGATTGTCAATCAGTGTTGCTTCCTAAGTGGACCGTTTGATTTCACAGAAGTTTGATTTACTTGGAGTTATATTCTGTTGTTTAGGTGTTCCCTTTATTTTTTTGAGCAGTGTGTATTTTCTTATGTCCATGTATTTACTACTAAAAGTAATTTTTTACATTTAGGTTTCATTTTTCACTGGTTATTACAGACTTATTGCTTCCCTGCACATTTAAGTTTCATGTTTTCTTTGGGCATAGATCAGCTAAAAGGCACTCAGGAAAAAAAAACACATGAAAGATCTACACACTCTCCCTTAAGACTGTCAGAAGGGGCTCACTGATAGATTCTCAGTTAGCTAATTTTGCAGCCAGGAATAGACAGTGCAGCACAGATGCTACAGAAGGCAACATTTTTAATGAAACTCAATTACAGAAATCAATTTTAGCCCCAAATACTTGCATTAAAGTAAAAAAAACAAATGGCCCCAAAGCAGGACAACCGCTTTAACTCCTTACCAACATCTGCCGTACATGTCTGGTATAAGTCAGTAGCGGGTGTATGGAGCAGAGTCAGCTCGCCCCGTACATGGCAGATAATGGCTGTGACAAACAACCAGGACCTGCCGCTAAGAGCTGCGAGTGGAGCGAAGATCTGCCCACCACTGTTAACCTGTTCAGTGCTGCTGTCAATCTCTAACAGCAGCATTAACAGCGCGCCGGCATTGGGACGCATCGTTCCATGCGCCCACCGGCGCTCCTGTGACGCGATCACAGGGCGCAGATGGACTGCTATGACATCCGGGGGTCTGCTGAAGCCTCCGTGCCTGTCATCATAAAGCTTCATTTGGGCTGTAAAGAAGACCGTGATTTTGCTATATGGAGCTTTACTGTGGTATCGCTGTATATAGCACAAGCAATCAGATAATGTATACAAATGCAGTGAAAATTAAAAAAAAAAAAAGTGTAAAATATTAAAACTCCACACGTTCAACTCACCACCCACTAAAAATAAAGATAATAAAAATATACACATTTGTGGTATGGTCTCTTTCAGAGAAATACAATCTATCCAAATATTAAAAAAAAACGATCAGTGAACACAGAAAAAAATTCAAAAAGCCAAAATTGCATTTTTTTCGTTCGCCACAATACTGCAATACTACAGAAGTCCTCTTGCCCTTCAAAAAATAAGCCCCCACACAGCTCCATCAACCCGAAAAACGAAAATGTTACGGGTCTCAGAAAAAATGGTGACACCATAAAAAAAAGTTTTTTTCTTTTGCCAAAACTCTTGGAGAAGTTTGGTCTTGCTGTAATCACACTGAGGAGTAGGATCCTATTACCAGGTCATTTTCACCACACTATGTACGCTGTTAAAACCCTTCCCAGAAAAACAGGGTCAGGCTTTTTTTTTCGCACTTTTACTGCACTTGGAATGTTTTTCCCGTTTTCTAGTACTATGTGGTAAATGAATGGTGGGATTTATAAGTACCGCTCATCCTACAAAATAACAAGACCTCACACTATGTGGACAGACATGAAAACGTTATAGCCCTTGGAAAAAGCGAAGGAAGAAACAGAAAAAAAACATCAATTGGTTCTGTTGGGAAGGGGTAAAGCTGAAGAAACGCATGTAACAGCAGAATATGGAGGAAGGTGAGATATCACCGGCTGGTGGATACTACCTGCTCCATCGCTGGCAGAGTAACCCATCCCCATGGTGGCCGCTGAGATCTTCTCTTGTAGAAACGTCTCCAAAATCTATAAAACATGGGGAACAGTCAGCAGAGGGTTTGGTGATTGGCTCATATTGGCGATATACCCAGGGGCATTACTGGGCACAGGGAAGATTGGGAATGAATAGGATTGGCTGTTAGATATGTGATCTCTTCCATTAAAGGGGATGTCTAGTTGGAAGAAGTTCTCACTGATCTCTGGATAGGTGATGACTCTTAGATCGGTGGGTTTGGCCGCTATGACCCAATCAGCAGAACAGCACTTATAGATAGAAGTGAGCGAAGTGCAAATGTTCAACCGCCGGTCCGTTCATTCTCTATGGGGGGCGCTGTACTCAGCTTTCTCCTGCATAGAGAATGAATGGAGCGGTGGTCCGGGGAGGGTCTAGCAGGGATTAGTTGGGTTCCCAGCAGATCTAGAAGTTGTCACTTATCATGTGTTGGGGAATAATGACTTCTCCTCTGATAAATGTGCTGATTCCTGTCAGTTGTGGTCGCTGAGTGCGTGTGATGGGATGTGGCTCCGTCCGTTATATTATATCACGTCTTATACCTATAATCTCGCTGATCGCAGGTGTCTGTCTTCACACTCAGATGAGATGGAACAAACTGACCATATAGGTTTTTTTTTTTTTTTTCTTCAAATTCAAACCGAGCAATCCTATTGGCTGAGTATGAATGCAGTTACCATGGTGACAGAAGTAGCTGCAGATTTAAAGGGACAAGATACTAATATTGTACTAAAGTGTATTTTATTATATACTTCACATAACTGACTGGGTACACCTTGGTGCTGGTGGGATGGCTTTTTTTTTTTTAATCAATAAACATGTTTACTAAGTACCCTATATTATATATATTTCCTATTGCTTTTTACTTACTTATAGCAGGGTATATGTTCATATTGTTTCTATCCTAAGTTTGTCTATTTTCTAAGAGACGGTGGCAAACTTCTTCCTCGCCTGTGAAGCACAGCTTTCAATTATTCCTGTCGTAAACCAGGTAAAAAGCTTCGAGCCGAGCGCGATCAGACTCCTTCAGTCCCGCAGCAGGTAAATCTGTGACCATCGCCGGCACTCCTGCTGTTCCTAGTACCGATCCCTCTGAGCGGCTGTGCAGTAATGAAGGCTGGATTCACCCCAAACTTGCTCGTCTTTTTTTTCGATTTCCAGTTCTGGTAATTAGTGATACACATGTGTATATCCAGTGGTCAACTCAAAACCTATGTATGGAAAATCAATTGTTTGCTGTATGCATCTCATTTGTAGGATGCACACTATTCATTTCAATATGGAGCGGAGTAGGAGGAGACTTTCATTGCTGTCGCCCTTTACTTCCTCCCTGCTGATAGGAAATGCCATGCTGTTTGCTTGTGTCCTGTGATTACAGCAGCCTGCAACAGTTTTCAGCGTGCACTCCCCGGCTCAGGCATCAAGCAGTAAATGATAACATTAAAACGCTGCTACCCCTTTGTTAGTCACTTTTTTATCTTCTTCCCCTTCTACGAATGCTATAGTCCGTTATTCTAGAGCTGCTCTGAAAATGGTTCTCTCTGGAGTGTTGGGATTTGGGTTTAGGGTGGGTTATGGGAATTGAAGTTCAGATACTTTGTTCATATTTTTACTATGGAATTACTATGTCATGTATGTTATTTGAAAGATGGAATATTTGTAGTTGGAGTTTTTCAATAAAAATGATTTGATTAAAAAAAAAATGAAATTAAAATTCCTCTGTTCTTGAGAAAGCATAGGATTTTACTAAGAGGTAAATTGCACGTTCCTTGTTTTCCGGGCACTTTACATTTTTGCTAGTTTTGTATGATTACACAATCCCTTTTATAGGCCAGTGCCAGTTGTACATCTCTCCCTAAACTCTTGTTCACACTATATTTTAAGCCAGTTTTCTTATATGGTTTCTAGATGTTGTCCAGCTTTGATAAATAATTAGTATTTATACTTTTGCTTTTAGATAGACTTGAAGAATGCAGATCCGGAAAGGGTGGAGAAACAAATTGAGAAGATGTTTGACGTTCCCGCTAGTGACTGTATCCGGGTACGATGCGCTCCAGATCAAAATCATTCCTGTAGGCAAATTTAACTCCGCTGTCTGTACCTTGTCTTTTTATTTTTTTCTACAAAATGTGGCTGGAAAAGGGGCAATGTAGCGAGGAATTGACATCAATTTTTGGTGTTAAAAAAAAAAACTTTTGTGATGCATCATTTTTGTGCAAAAATGTGCAGCTTCCTATTTTACAGCACTCTTGCAACTTTTAGAAATTGGGCTTGGTAAGCTACACAGGTCTAAGAACGACCCATTGGGGTTTTAGGTGTTAAAAAAATGATCATATGAAAGATTTTGTGATCTGCGTTTACCTGATTGTAATAACAACATTAAAGCTCCATTCAGATGTGCAGGTTTTATCCATGAGAAACTGAGCAGAATGATATATAGGTTTGTGGGAGAAGATTCAGTATAAATTGTAATTTATTCATTAGATTTGAGAGTCCTCGGTGGTTGATACCTTTAATGGCTAACGGAAAAGATGGTAACAAATTGCAAGCTTTCCAGACTACTCGGGCTTCTTCATCAGGCAGACCTGAGACCTGAGTAGTCTGGAAAGCTTGCAATTTGTTACCTTTTAATGGCTAACGGAAAAGATGGTATCAACCACTGAGGACTCTCAAATCTAAATACTCTTCTATCTACTGGCTAATACGGTACAAAGATAGATGTTTTTCCTGTATCAATTTATTCAGTGGAATTCTGCTGTTTGTACAGATGAGTCCAGTGGGCGGTCCTACTAGTGATTGACAGCTATCTTTGCCTGCATGGTCATACAGGGAACTGTCAATCACTTAGTAGGACCGCCCACTGGACTAGTGTACATACGGCAGGACTTTTCACTGCATAAAATGCCAGTTTTGCTGACTCTCTTCCCACAGATATGTCTATCAGTCTGATCAACTTCTCTGCTCTACAACATCCCCCCTACAGATCTTATACCATTTCAGCATGACAGGTTCCTTTAATCACCTGCAGATGACATAAGTAGCCATGATCTGTGTGGCTTACGGAGGGGCTTGATTGCTTGTCAGCTTCAAACAGGTTTCATTTCTTCTGATTCGTTGTAGCCGAGTTCTAAACTGTATTAAGAAATTCATTTCTCTGTTTATTTCTATTAGATGTCGGGGAAGCTTGGAACAAATGTGGAAAGTGTTCTTCAAGAAGTTGTCAGGAGGCTTCCACCGTGAGTACGGACTAATGCGGCTCTATCCATCTTCTCTTTATTAAAGGGAACCTGTCACCTTGGAAAATGCTATGTACCTGCAGGTATAGGGTTAATCTGCAGATAAATATTGTTACAATGCTGCCCGACCGCCTTATTGATAGTGTAGGTACCGGGAGGAAATTAACTTCTTTCCTCCCTGCAGCCGCCGGCCTTCACTCATTGTTGTGCACGGAGCGGCTACAGTCTTGGATCACAGCACCGCTCGCTATATCAGGGGCGACGGCTGTAAACCCAGCCCGGATT
Source organism: Phyllobates terribilis (assembly GCF_046119375.1). NCBI lineage: Eukaryota > Metazoa > Chordata > Amphibia > Anura > Dendrobatidae > Phyllobates > Phyllobates terribilis. The sequence continues at coordinate 26,797 of NW_027371442.1, forward strand.
TTGATTGACAGCTTGCTCTGCACAGATGCGCTGCAGAACCACTTAGAATCTGAGTGAAGGAGTAGTATGTTCACAGATAGAGAATATGGCTCATCCACGTGCAGATCCGCTCCACGTCCGATTACATATTTGTGGGAGAAACCCTAGTGGCAGCCTCATATTTCTGACATGGATCCTCTAGCGCTATTTGTGAACCTGCGGCTCCCAGCATAACTTGATGAGAGACCGTCAGCCTGCTGGGACCTGTAGTTTCACTACAGCAGGAGTGTCACAAGCTGCGGACCTCTGCTCACTCCAGCACTGGTCGGCATTTTCAGCACGTGAACGTACGCTATGCTTTCTGGAGACACAAGGGTGTAGATCATTTTATCAAACCCTTGACTGTAAGTTTGCTGAACCCTAAGTGGATTATATTGTTCCCACAGTTTCAGTTTTAGACCATTTAAGGGGAATTTAAAGGGTTCTGG
>NW_027371443.1:0-27261 GCF_046119375.1 Phyllobates terribilis
TCTCCACATTGCAAGGTGCAATTCTGAAATTTTTTGCTTTTTCCTGCTAATCCTAGCATGATAAAGAAGATTCAAAGAGAGTGAGATGCCAGCTCCTTTCATTCAGTCAGTAGCTTCAAACATTTCTGGTATATGAAAAACATGTTTTTCAATGGCAAAAATCAATGAATATTGTAAATGCACAAACAGTAATATCTCCACATTGCACGGTGCAATTCTGAAATTTTTAGCTTTTTCCTGTTAATCCTAGCATGATAAAGAAGATTCAAAGAGAGTGAGATGCCAGCTCCTTTCATTCAGTCAGTAGCTTCAAACATTTCTGGTATATGAAAAACATGTTTTTCAATGGCAAAAATCAATGAATATTGTAAATGCACAAACAGTAATATCTCCACATTGCAAGGTGCAATTCTGAAATTTTTTGCTTTTTCCTGCTAATCCTAGCATGATAAAGAAGATTCAGAGAGTGAGATGCCAGCTCCTTTCATTCAGTCAGTAGCTTCAAACATTTCTGGTATATGAAAAACATGTTTTTCAATGGCAAAAATCAATGAATATTGTAAATGCACAAACAGTAATATCTCCACATTGCACGGTGCAATTCTGAAATTTTTAGCTTTTTCCTGTTAATCCTAGCATGATAAAGAAGATTCAAAGAGAGTGAGATGCCAGCTCCTTTCATTCAGTCAGTAGCTTCAAACATTTCTGGTATATGAAAAACATGTTTTTCAATGGCAAAAATCAATGAATATTGTAAATGCACAAACAGTAATATCTCCACATTGCAAGGTGCAATTCTGAAATTTTTTGCTTTTTCCTGCTAATCCTAGCATGATAAAGAAGATTCAAGAGAGTGAGATGCCAGCTCCTTTCATTCAGTCAGTAGCTTCAAACATTTCTGGTATATGAAAAACATGTTTTTCAATGGCAAAAATCAATGAATATTGTAAATGCACAAACAGTAATATCTCCACATTGCACGGTGCAATTCTGAAATTTTTAGCTTTTTCCTGTTAATCCTAGCATGATAAAGAAGATTCAAAGAGAGTGAGATGCCAGCTCCTTTCATTCAGTCAGTAGCTTCAAACATTTCTGGTATATGAAAAACATGTTTTTCAATGGCAAAAATCAATGAATATTGTAAATGCACAAACAGTAATATCTCCACATTGCAAGGTGCAATTCTGAAATTTTTTGCTTTTTCCTGCTAATCCTAGCATGATAAAGAAGATTCAAAGAGAGTGAGATGCCAGCTCCTTTCATTCAGTCAGTAGCTTCAAACATTTCTGGTATATGAAAAACATGTTTTTCAATGGCAAAAATCAATGAATATTGTAAATGCACAAACAGTAATATCTCCACATTGCACGGTGCAATTCTGAAATTTTTAGCTTTTTCCTGTTAATCCTAGCATGATAAAGAAGATTCAAAGAGAGTGAGATGCCAGCTCCTTTCATTCAGTCAGTAGCTTCAAACATTTCTGGTATATGAAAAACATGTTTTTCAATGGCAAAAATCAATGAATATTGTAAATGCACAAACAGTAATATCTCCACATTGCAAGGTGCAATTCTGAAATTTTTTGCTTTTTCCTGCTAATCCTAGCATGATAAAGAAGATTCAAAGAGATTGAGATGCCAGCTCCTTTCATTCAGTCAGTAGCTTCAACATTTCTGGTATATGAAAAACATGTTTTTCAATGGCAAAAATCAATGAATATTGTAAATGCACAAACAGTAATATCTCCACATTGCACGGTGCAATTCTGAAATTTTTAGCTTTTTCCTGTTAATCCTAGCATGATAAAGAAGATTCAAAGAGAGTGAGATGCCAGCTCCTTTCATTCAGTCAGTAGCTTCAAACATTTCTGGTATATGAAAAACATGTTTTTCAATGGCAAAAATCAATGAATATTGTAAATGCACAAACAGTAATATCTCCACATTGCAAGGTGCAATTCTGAAATTTTTTGCTTTTTCCTGCTAATCCTAGCATGATAAAGAAGATTCAAAGAGAGTGAGATGCCAGCTCCTTTCATTCAGTCAGTAGCTTCAAACATTTCTGGTATATGAAAAACATGTTTTTCAATGGCAAAAATCAATGAATATTGTAAATGCCACAAACTAATAAATCTCCACATTGCACGGTGCAATGCTGAAATTTTTAGCTTTTTCCTGTTAATCCTAGCATGATAAAGAAGATTCAAAGAGAGTGAGATGCCAGCTCCTTTCATTCAGTCAGTAGCTTCAAACATTTCTGGTATATGAAAAACATGTTTTTCAATGGCAAAAATCAATGAATATTGTAAATGCACAAACAGTAATATCTCCACATTGCAAGGTGCAATTCTGAAATTTTTTGCTTTTTCCTGTTAATCCTAGCATGATAAAGAAGATTCAAAGAGAGTGAGATGCCAGCTCCTTTCATTCAGTCAGTAGCTTCAAACATTTCTGGTATATGAAAAACATGTTTTTCAATGGCAAAAATCAATGAATATTGTAAATGCACAAACAGTAATATCTCCACATTGCAAGGTGCAATTCTGAAATTTTTTGCTTTTTCCTGCTAATCCTAGCATGATAAAGAAGATTCAAAGAGTGAGATGCCAGCTCCTTTCATTCAGTCAGTAGCTTCAAACATTTCTGGTATATGAAAAACATGTTTTTCAATGGCAAAAATCAATGAATATTGTAAATGCACAAACAGTAATATCTCCACATTGCAAGGTGCAATTCTGAAATTTTTTGCTTTTTCCTGCTAATCCTAGCATGATAAAGAAGATTCAAAGAGAGTGAGATGCCAGCTCCTTTCATTCAGTCAGTAGCTTCAAACATTTCTGGTATATGAAAAACATGTTTTTCAATGGCAAAAATCAATGAATATTGTAAATGCACAAACAGTAATATCTCCACATTGCACGGTGCAATTCTGAAATTTTTAGCTTTTTCCTGTTAATCCTAGCATGATAAAGAAGATTCAAAGAGAGTGAGATGCCAGCTCCTTTCATTCAGTCAGTAGCTTCAAACATTTCTGGTATATGAAAAACATGTTTTTCAATGGCAAAAATCAATGAATATTGTAAATGCACAAACAGTAATATCTCCACATTGCACGGTGCAATTCTGAAATTTTTAGCTTTTTCCTGTTAATCCTAGCATGATAAAGAAGATTCAAAGAGAGTGAGATGCCAGCTCCTTTCATTCAGTCAGTAGCTTCAAACATTTCTGGTATATGAAAAACATGTTTTTCAATGGCAAAAATCAATGAATATTGTAAATGCACAAACAGTAATATCTCCACATTGCACGGTGCAATTCTGAAATTTTTAGCTTTTTCCTGTTAATCCTAGCATGATAAAGAAGATTCAAAGAGAGTGAGATGCCAGCTCCTTTCATTCAGTCAGTAGCTTCAAACATTTCTGGTATATGAAAAACATGTTTTTCAATGGCAAAAATCAATGAATATTGTAAATGCACAAACAGTAATATCTCCACATTGCAAGGTGCAATTCTGAAATTTTTTGCTTTTTCCTGCTAATCCTAGCATGATAAAGAAGATTCAAAGAGAGTGAGATGCCAGCTCCTTTCATTCAGTCAGTAGCTTCAAACATTTCTGGTATATGAAAAACATGTTTTTCAATGGCAAAAATCAATGAATATTGTAAATGCACAAACAGTAATATCTCCACATTGCACGGTGCAATTCTGAAATTTTTAGCTTTTTCCTGTTAATCCTAGCATGATAAAGAAGATTCAAAGAGAGTGAGATGCCAGCTCCTTTCATTCAGTCAGTAGCTTCAAACATTTCTGGTATATGAAAAACATGTTTTTCAATGGCAAAAATCAATGAATATTGTAAATGCACAAACAGTAATATCTCCACATTGCAAGGTGCAATTCTGAAATTTTTTGCTTTTTCCTGCTAATCCTAGCATGATAAAGAAGATTCAAAGAGAGTGAGATGCCAGCTCCTTTCATTCAGTCAGTAGCTTCAAACATTTCTGGTATATGAAAAACATGTTTTTCAATGGCAAAAATCAATGAATATTGTAAATGCACAAACAGTAATATCTCCACATTGCACGGTGCAATTCTGAAATTTTTAGCTTTTTCCTGTTAATCCTAGCATGATAAAGAAGATTCAAAGAGAGTGAGATGCCAGCTCCTTTCATTCAGTCAGTAGCTTCAAACATTTCTGGTATATGAAAAACATGTTTTTCAATGGCAAAAATCAATGAATATTGTAAATGCACAAACAGTAATATCTCCACATTGCAAGGTGCAATTCTGAAATTTTTTGCTTTTTCCTGCTAATCCTAGCATGATAAAGAAGATTCAAAGAGATTGAGATGCCAGCTCCTTTCATTCAGTCAGTAGCTTCAAACATTTCTGGTATATGAAAAACATGTTTTTCAATGGCAAAAATCAATGAATATTGTAAATGCACAAACAGTAATATCTCCACATTGCACGGTGCAATTCTGAAATTTTTAGCTTTTTCCTGTTAATCCTAGCATGATAAAGAAGATTCAAAGAGAGTGAGATGCCAGCTCCTTTCATTCAGTCAGTAGCTTCAAACATTTCTGGTATATGAAAAACATGTTTTTCAATGGCAAAAATCAATGAATATTGTAAATGCACAAACAGTAATATCTCCACATTGCAAGGTGCAATTCTGAAATTTTTTGCTTTTTCCTGCTAATCCTAGCATGATAAAGAAGATTCAAAGAGAGTGAGATGCCAGCTCCTTTCATTCAGTCAGTAGCTTCAAACATTTCTGGTATATGAAAAACATGTTTTTCAATGGCAAAAATCAATGAATATTGTAAATGCACAAACTAATATCTCCACATTGCACGGTGCAATGCTGAAATTTTTAGCTTTTTCCTGTTAATCCTAGCATGATAAAGAAGATTCAAAGAGAGTGAGATGCCAGCTCCTTTCATTCAGTCAGTAGCTTCAAACATTTCTGGTATATGAAAAACATGTTTTTCAATGGCAAAAATCAATGAATATTGTAAATGCACAAACAGTAATATCTCCACATTGCAAGGTGCAATTCTGAAATTTTTTGCTTTTTCCTGTTAATCCTAGCATGATAAAGAAGATTCAAAGAGAGTGAGATGCCAGCTCCTTTCATTCAGTCAGTAGCTTCAAACATTTCTGGTATATGAAAAACATGTTTTTCAATGGCAAAAATCAATGAATATTGTAAATGCACAAACAGTAATATCTCCACATTGCAAGGTGCAATTCTGAAATTTTTTGCTTTTTCCTGCTAATCCTAGCATGATAAAGAAGATTCAAAGAGTGAGATGCCAGCTCCTTTCATTCAGTCAGTAGCTTCAAACATTTCTGGTATATGAAAAACATGTTTTTCAATGGCAAAAATCAATGAATATTGTAAATGCACAAACAGTAATATCTCCACATTGCAAGGTGCAATTCTGAAATTTTTTGCTTTTTCCTGCTAATCCTAGCATGATAAAGAAGATTCAAAGAGAGTGAGATGCCAGCTCCTTTCATTCAGTCAGTAGCTTCAAACATTTCTGGTATATGAAAAACATGTTTTTCAATGGCAAAAATCAATGAATATTGTAAATGCACAAACAGTAATATCTCCACATTGCACGGTGCAATTCTGAAATTTTTAGCTTTTTCCTGTTAATCCTAGCATGATAAAGAAGATTCAAAGAGAGTGAGATGCCAGCTCCTTTCATTCAGTCAGTAGCTTCAAACATTTCTGGTATATGAAAAACATGTTTTTCAATGGCAAAAATCAATGAATATTGTAAATGCACAAACAGTAATATCTCCACATTGCACGGTGCAATTCTGAAATTTTTAGCTTTTTCCTGTTAATCCTAGCATGATAAAGAAGATTCAAAGAGAGTGAGATGCCAGCTCCTTTCATTCAGTCAGTAGCTTCAAACATTTCTGGTATATGAAAAACATGTTTTTCAATGGCAAAAATCAATGAATATTGTAAATGCACAAACAGTAATATCTCCACATTGCAAGGTGCAATTCTGAAATTTTTTGCTTTTTCCTGCTAATCCTAGCATGATAAAGAAGATTCAAAGAGAGTGAGATGCCAGCTCCTTTCATTCAGTCAGTAGCTTCAAACATTTCTGGTATATGAAAAACATGTTTTTCAATGGCAAAAATCAATGAATATTGTAAATGCACAAACAGTAATATCTCCACATTGCACGGTGCAATTCTGAAATTTTTAGCTTTTTCCTGTTAATCCTAGCATGATAAAGAAGATTCAAAGAGAGTGAGATGCCAGCTCCTTTCATTCAGTCAGTAGCTTCAAACATTTCTGGTATATGAAAAACATGTTTTTCAATGGCAAAAATCAATGAATATTGTAAATGCACAAACAGTAATATCTCCACATTGCAAGGTGCAATTCTGAAATTTTTTGCTTTTTCCTGCTAATCCTAGCATGATAAAGAAGATTCAGAGAGTGAGATGCCAGCTCCTTTCATTCAGTCAGTAGCTTCAAACATTTCTGGTATATGAAAAACATGTTTTTCAATGGCAAAAATCAATGAATATTGTAAATGCACAAACAGTAATATCTCCACATTGCACGGTGCAATTCTGAAATTTTTAGCTTTTTCCTGTTAATCCTAGCATGATAAAGAAGATTCAAAGAGAGTGAGATGCCAGCTCCTTTCATTCAGTCAGTAGCTTCAAACATTTCTGGTATATGAAAAACGTTTTTCAATGGCAAAAATCAATGAATATTGTAAATGCACAAACAGTAATATCTCCACATTGCACGGTGCAATTCTGAAATTTTTTGCTTTTTCCTGTTAATCCTAGCATGATAAAGAAGATTCAAAGAGAGTGAGATGCCAGCTCCTTTCATTCAGTCAGTAGCTTCAAACATTTCTGGTATATGAAAAACATGTTTTTCAATGGCAAAAATCAATGAATATTGTAAATGCACAAACAGTAATATCTCCACATTGCAAGGTGCAATTCTGAAATTTTTTGCTTTTTCCTGCTAATCCTAGCATGATAAAGAAGATTCAAAGAGAGTGAGATGCCAGCTCCTTTCATTCAGTCAGTAGCTTCAAACATTTCTGGTATATGAAAAACATGTTTTTCAATGGCAAAAATCAATGAATATTGTAAATGCACAGTAATATCTCCACATTGCACGGTGCAATTCTGAAATTTTTAGCTTTTTCCTGTTAATCCTAGCATGATAAAGAAGATTCAAAGAGGTTGAGATGCCAGCTCCTTTCATTCAGTCAGTAGCTTCAAACATTTCTGGTATATGAAAAACATGTTTTTCAATGGCAAAAATCAATGAATATTGTAAATGCACAAACAGTAATATCTCCACATTGCAAGGTGCAATTCTGAAATTTTTTGCTTTTTCCTGCTAATCCTAGCATGATAAAGAAGATTCAAAGAGAGTGAGATGCCAGCTCCTTTCATTCAGTCAGTAGCTTCAAACATTTCTGGTATATGAAAAACATGTTTTTCAATGGCAAAAATCAATGAATATTGTAAATGCACAAACAGTAATATCTCCACATTGCACGGTGCAATTCTGAAATTTTTAGCTTTTTCCTGTTAATCCTAGCATGATAAAGAAGATTCAAAGAGAGTGAGATGCCAGCTCCTTTCATTCAGTCAGTAGCTTCAAACATTTCTGGTATATGAAAAACATGTTTTTCAATGGCAAAAATCAATGAATATTGTAAATGCACAAACAGTAATATCTCCACATTGCAAGGTGCAATTCTGAAATTTTTTGCTTTTTCCTGCTAATCCTAGCATGATAAAGAAGATTCAAAGAGAGTGAGATGCCAGCTCCTTTCATTCAGTCAGTAGCTTCAAACATTTCTGGTATATGAAAAACATGTTTTTCAATGGCAAAAATCAATGAATATTGTAAATGCACAGTAATATCTCCACATTGCACGGTGCAATTCTGAAATTTTTAGCTTTTTCCTGTTAATCCTAGCATGATAAAGAAGATTCAAAGAGGTTGAGATGCCAGCTCCTTTCATTCAGTCAGTAGCTTCAAACATTTCTGGTATATGAAAAACATGTTTTTCAATGGCAAAAATCAATGAATATTGTAAATGCACAAACAGTAATATCTCCACATTGCAAGGTGCAATTCTGAAATTTTTTGCTTTTTCCTGCTAATCCTAGCATGATAAAGAAGATTCAAAGAGAGTGAGATGCCAGCTCCTTTCATTCAGTCAGTAGCTTCAAACATTTCTGGTATATGAAAAACATGTTTTTCAATGGCAAAAATCAATGAATATTGTAAATGCACAAACAGTAATATCTCCACATTGCACGGTGCAATTCTGAAATTTTTAGCTTTTTCCTGTTAATCCTAGCATGATAAAGAAGATTCAAAGAGAGTGAGATGCCAGCTCCTTTCATTCAGTCAGTAGCTTCAAACATTTCTGGTATATGAAAAACATGTTTTTCAATGGCAAAAATCAATGAATATTGTAAATGCACAAACAGTAATATCTCCACATTGCAAGGTGCAATTCTGAAATTTTTTGCTTTTTCCTGCTAATCCTAGCATGATAAAGAAGATTCAGAGAGTGAGATGCCAGCTCCTTTCATTCAGTCAGTAGCTTCAAACATTTCTGGTATATGAAAAACATGTTTTTCAATGGCAAAAATCAATGAATATTGTAAATGCACAAACAGTAATATCTCCACATTGCACGGTGCAATTCTGAAATTTTTAGCTTTTTCCTGTTAATCCTAGCATGATAAAGAAGATTCAAAGAGAGTGAGATGCCAGCTCCTTTCATTCAGTCAGTAGCTTCAAACATTTCTGGTATATGAAAAACATGTTTTTCAATGGCAAAAATCAATGAATATTGTAAATGCACAAACAGTAATATCTCCACATTGCACGGTGCAATTCTGAAATTTTTTGCTTTTTCCTGTTAATCCTAGCATGATAAAGAAGATTCAAAGAGAGTGAGATGCCAGCTCCTTTCATTCAGTCAGTAGCTTCAAACATTTCTGGTATATGAAAAACATGTTTTTCAATGGCAAAAATCAATGAATATTGTAAATGCACAAACAGTAATATCTCCACATTGCAAGGTGCAATTCTGAAATTTTTTGCTTTTTCCTGCTAATCCTAGCATGATAAAGAAGATTCAAAGAGAGTGAGATGCCAGCTCCTTTCATTCAGTCAGTAGCTTCAAACATTTCTGGTATATGAAAAACATGTTTTTCAATGGCAAAAATCAATGAATATTGTAAATGCACAAACAGTAATATCTCCACATTGCACGGTGCAATTCTGAAATTTTTAGCTTTTTCCTGTTAATCCTAGCATGATAAAGAAGATTCAAAGAGAGTGAGATGCCAGCTCCTTTCATTCAGTCAGTAGCTTCAAACATTTCTGGTATATGAAAAACATGTTTTTCAATGGCAAAAATCAATGAATATTGTAAATGCACAAACAGTAATATCTCCACATTGCAAGGTGCAATTCTGAAATTTTTTGCTTTTTCCTGCTAATCCTAGCATGATAAAGAAGATTCAAAGAGAGTGAGATGCCAGCTCCTTTCATTCAGTCAGTAGCTTTAAACATTTCTGGTATATGAAAAACATGTTTTTCAATGGCAAAAATCAATGAATATTGTAAATGCACAAACTAATATCTCCACATTGCACGGTGCAATGCTGAAATTTTTAGCTTTTTCCTGTTAATCCTAGCATGATAAAGAAGATTCAAAGAGAGTGAGATGCCAGCTCCTTTCATTCAGTCAGTAGCTTCAAACATTTCTGGTATATGAAAAACATGTTTTTCAATGGCAAAAATCAATGAATATTGTAAATGCACAAACAGTAATATCTCCACATTGCAAGGTGCAATTCTGAAATTTTTTGCTTTTTCCTGCTAATCCTAGCATGATAAAGAAGATTCAGAGAGTGAGATGCCAGCTCCTTTCATTCAGTCAGTAGCTTCAAACATTTCTGGTATATGAAAAACATGTTTTTCAATGGCAAAAATCAATGAATATTGTAAATGCACAAACAGTAATATCTCCACATTGCACGGTGCAATTCTGAAATTTTTAGCTTTTTCCTGTTAATCCTAGCATGATAAAGAAGATTCAAAGAGAGTGAGATGCCAGCTCCTTTCATTCAGTCAGTAGCTTCAAACATTTCTGGTATATGAAAAACATGTTTTTCAATGGCAAAAATCAATGAATATTGTAAATGCACAAACAGTAATATCTCCACATTGCACGGTGCAATTCTGAAATTTTTTGCTTTTTCCTGTTAATCCTAGCATGATAAAGAAGATTCAAAGAGAGTGAGATGCCAGCTCCTTTCATTCAGTCAGTAGCTTCAAACATTTCTGGTATATGAAAAACATGTTTTTCAATGGCAAAAATCAATGAATATTGTAAATGCACAAACAGTAATATCTCCACATTGCAAGGTGCAATTCTGAAATTTTTTGCTTTTTCCTGCTAATCCTAGCATGATAAAGAAGATTCAAAGAGAGTGAGATGCCAGCTCCTTTCATTCAGTCAGTAGCTTCAAACATTTCTGGTATATGAAAAACATGTTTTTCAATGGCAAAAATCAATGAATATTGTAAATGCACAAACAGTAATATCTCCACATTGCACGGTGCAATTCTGAAATTTTTAGCTTTTTCCTGTTAATCCTAGCATGATAAAGAAGATTCAAAGAGAGTGAGATGCCAGCTCCTTTCATTCAGTCAGTAGCTTCAAACATTTCTGGTATATGAAAAACATGTTTTTCAATGGCAAAAATCAATGAATATTGTAAATGCACAAACAGTAATATCTCCACATTGCAAGGTGCAATTCTGAAATTTTTTGCTTTTTCCTGCTAATCCTAGCATGATAAAGAAGATTCAAAGAGAGTGAGATGCCAGCTCCTTTCATTCAGTCAGTAGCTTTAAACATTTCTGGTATATGAAAAACATGTTTTTCAATGGCAAAAATCAATGAATATTGTAAATGCACAAACTAATATCTCCACATTGCACGGTGCAATGCTGAAATTTTTAGCTTTTTCCTGTTAATCCTAGCATGATAAAGAAGATTCAAAGAGAGTGAGATGCCAGCTCCTTTCATTCAGTCAGTAGCTTCAAACATTTCTGGTATATGAAAAACATGTTTTTCAATGGCAAAAATCAATGAATATTGTAAATGCACAAACAGTAATATCTCCACATTGCAAGGTGCAATTCTGAAATTTTTTGCTTTTTCCTGCTAATCCTAGCATGATAAAGAAGATTCAAAGAGAGTGAGATGCCAGCTCCTTTCATTCAGTCAGTAGCTTCAAACATTTCTGGTATATGAAAAACATGTTTTTCAATGGCAAAAATCAATGAATATTGTAAATGCACAAACAGTAATATCTCCACATTGCACGGTGCAATTCTGAAATTTTTAGCTTTTTCCTGTTAATCCTAGCATGATAAAGAAGATTCAAAGAGAGTGAGATGCCAGCTCCTTTCATTCAGTCAGTAGCTTCAAACATTTCTGGTATATGAAAAACATGTTTTTCAATGGCAAAAATCAATGAATATTGTAAATGCACAAACAGTAATATCTCCACATTGCAAGGTGCAATTCTGAAATTTTTTGCTTTTTCCTGCTAATCCTAGCATGATAAAGAAGATTCAAAGAGAGTGAGATGCCAGCTCCTTTCATTCAGTCAGTAGCTTTAAACATTTCTGGTATATGAAAAACATGTTTTTCAATGGCAAAAATCAATGAATATTGTAAATGCACAAACTAATATCTCCACATTGCACGGTGCAATGCTGAAATTTTTAGCTTTTTCCTGTTAATCCTAGCATGATAAAGAAGATTCAAAGAGAGTGAGATGCCAGCTCCTTTCATTCAGTCAGTAGCTTCAAACATTTCTGGTATATGAAAAACATGTTTTTCAATGGCAAAAATCAATGAATATTGTAAATGCACAAACAGTAATATCTCCACATTGCAAGGTGCAATTCTGAAATTTTTTGCTTTTTCCTGTTAATCCTAGCATGATAAAGAAGATTCAAAGAGAGTGAGATGCCAGCTCCTTTCATTCAGTCAGTAGCTTCAAACATTTCTGGTATATGAAAAACATGTTTTTCAATGGCAAAAATCAATGAATATTGTAAATGCACAAACAGTACTATCTCCACATTGCAAGGTGCAATTCTGAAATTTTTTGCTTTTTCCTGCTAATCCTAGCATGATAAAGAAGATTCAAAGAGAGTGAGATGCCAGCTCCTTTCATTCAGTCAGTAGCTTCAAACATTTCTGGTATATGAAAAACATGTTTTTCAATGGCAAAAATCAATGAATATTGTAAATGCACAAACAGTAATATCTCCACATTGCACGGTGCAATTCTGAAATTTTTAGCTTTTTCCTGTTAATCCTAGCATGATAAAGAAGATTCAAAGAGAGTGAGATGCCAGCTCCTTTCATTCAGTCAGTAGCTTCAAACATTTCTGGTATATGAAAAACATGTTTTTCAATGGCAAAAATCAATGAATATTGTAAATGCACAAACAGTAATATCTCCACATTGCAAGGTGCAATTCTGAAATTTTTTGCTTTTTCCTGCTAATCCTAGCATGATAAAGAAGATTCAAAGAGAGTGAGATGCCAGCTCCTTTCATTCAGTCAGTAGCTTCAAACATTTCTGGTATATGAAAAACATGTTTTTCAATGGCAAAAATCAATGAATATTGTAAATGCACAAACAGTAATATCTCCACATTGCAAGGTGCAATTCTGAAATTTTTTGCTTTTTCCTGCTAATCCTAGCATGATAAAGAAGATTCAAAGAGATTGAGATGCCAGCTCCTTTCATTCAGTCAGTAGCTTCAAACATTTCTGGTATATGAAAAACATGTTTTTCAATGGCAAAAATCAATGAATATTGTAAATGCACAAACAGTAATATCTCCACATTGCACGGTGCAATTCTGAAATTTTTAGCTTTTTCCTGTTAATCCTAGCATGATAAAGAAGATTCAAAGAGAGTGAGATGCCAGCTCCTTTCATTCAGTCAGTAGCTTCAAACATTTCTGGTATATGAAAAACATGTTTTTCAATGGCAAAAATCAATGAATATTGTAAATGCACAAACAGTAATATCTCCACATTGCAAGGTGCAATTCTGAAATTTTTTGCTTTTTCCTGCTAATCCTAGCATGATAAAGAAGATTCAAAGAGAGTGAGATGCCAGCTCCTTTCATTCAGTCAGTAGCTTCAAACATTTCTGGTATATGAAAAACATGTTTTTCAATGGCAAAAATCAATGAATATTGTAAATGCACAAACTAATATCTCCACATTGCACGGTGCAATGCTGAAATTTTTAGCTTTTTCCTGTTAATCCTAGCATGATAAAGAAGATTCAAAGAGAGTGAGATGCCAGCTCCTTTCATTCAGTCAGTAGCTTCAAACATTTCTGGTATATGAAAAACATGTTTTTCAATGGCAAAAATCAATGAATATTGTAAATGCACAAACAGTAATATCTCCACATTGCAAGGTGCAATTCTGAAATTTTTTGCTTTTTCCTGTTAATCCTAGCATGATAAAGAAGATTCAAAGAGAGTGAGATGCCAGCTCCTTTCATTCAGTCAGTAGCTTCAAACATTTCTGGTATATGAAAAACATGTTTTTCAATGGCAAAAATCAATGAATATTGTAAATGCACAAACAGTAATATCTCCACATTGCAAGGTGCAATTCTGAAATTTTTTGCTTTTTCCTGCTAATCCTAGCATCATAAAGAAGATTCAAAGAGTGAGATGCCAGCTCCTTTCATTCAGTCAGTAGCTTCAAACATTTCTGGTATATGAAAAACATGTTTTTCAATGGCAAAAATCAATGAATATTGTAAATGCACAAACAGTAATATCTCCACATTGCAAGGTGCAATTCTGAAATTTTTTGCTTTTTCCTGCTAATCCTAGCATGATAAAGAAGATTCAAAGAGAGTGAGATGCCAGCTCCTTTCATTCAGTCAGTAGCTTCAAACATTTCTGGTATATGAAAAACATGTTTTTCAATGGCAAAAATCAATGAATATTGTAAATGCACAAACAGTAATATCTCCACATTGCACGGTGCAATTCTGAAATTTTTAGCTTTTTCCTGTTAATCCTAGCATGATAAAGAAGATTCAAAGAGAGTGAGATGCCAGCTCCTTTCATTCAGTCAGTAGCTTCAAACATTTCTGGTATATGAAAAACATGTTTTTCAATGGCAAAAATCAATGAATATTGTAAATGCACAAACAGTAATATCTCCACATTGCACGGTGCAATTCTGAAATTTTTAGCTTTTTCCTGTTAATCCTAGCATGATAAAGAAGATTCAAAGAGAGTGAGATGCCAGCTCCTTTCATTCAGTCAGTAGCTTCAAACATTTCTGGTATATGAAAAACATGTTTTTCAATGGCAAAAATCAATGAATATTGTAAATGCACAAACAGTAATATCTCCACATTGCAAGGTGCAATTCTGAAATTTTTTGCTTTTTCCTGCTAATCCTAGCATGATAAAGAAGATTCAAAGAGAGTGAGATGCCAGCTCCTTTCATTCAGTCAGTAGCTTCAAACATTTCTGGTATATGAAAAACATGTTTTTCAATGGCAAAAATCAATGAATATTGTAAATGCACAAACAGTAATATCTCCACATTGCACGGTGCAATTCTGAAATTTTTAGCTTTTTCCTGTTAATCCTAGCATGATAAAGAAGATTCAAAGAGAGTGAGATGCCAGCTCCTTTCATTCAGTCAGTAGCTTCAAACATTTCTGGTATATGAAAAACATGTTTTTCAATGGCAAAAATCAATGAATATTGTAAATGCACAAACAGTAATATCTCCACATTGCAAGGTGCAATTCTGAAATTTTTTGCTTTTTCCTGCTAATCCTAGCATGATAAAGAAGATTCAGAGAGTGAGATGCCAGCTCCTTTCATTCAGTCAGTAGCTTCAAACATTTCTGGTATATGAAAAACATGTTTTTCAATGGCAAAAATCAATGAATATTGTAAATGCACAAACAGTAATATCTCCACATTGCACGGTGCAATTCTGAAATTTTTAGCTTTTTCCTGTTAATCCTAGCATGATAAAGAAGATTCAAAGAGAGTGAGATGCCAGCTCCTTTCATTCAGTCAGTAGCTTCAAACATTTCTGGTATATGAAAAACATGTTTTTCAATGGCAAAAATCAATGAATATTGTAAATGCACAAACAGTAATATCTCCACATTGCAAGGTGCAATTCTGAAATTTTTTGCTTTTTCCTGCTAATCCTAGCATGATAAAGAAGATTCAAAGAGAGTGAGATGCCAGCTCCTTTCATTCAGTCAGTAGCTTCAAACATTTCTGGTATATGAAAAACATGTTTTTCAATGGCAAAAATCAATGAATATTGTAAATGCACAAACAGTACTATCTCCACATTGCAAGGTGCAATTCTGAAATTTTTTGCTTTTTCCTGCTAATCCTAGCATGATAAAGAAGATTCAAAGAGAGTGAGATGCCAGCTCCTTTCATTCAGTCAGTAGCTTCAAACATTTCTGGTATATGAAAAACATGTTTTTCAATGGCAAAAATCAATGAATATTGTAAATGCACAAACAGTAATATCTCCACATTGCACGGTGCAATTCTGAAATTTTTAGCTTTTTCCTGTTAATCCTAGCATGATAAAGAAGATTCAAAGAGAGTGAGATGCCAGCTCCTTTCATTCAGTCAGTAGCTTCAAACATTTCTGGTATATGAAAAACATGTTTTTCAATGGCAAAAATCAATGAATATTGTAAATGCACAAACAGTAATATCTCCACATTGCAAGGTGCAATTCTGAAATTTTTTTCTTTTTCCTGCTAATCCTAGCATGATAAAGAAGATTCAAAGAGAGTGATATGCCAGCTCCTTTCATTCAGTCAGTAGCTTCAAACATTTCTGGTATATGAAAAACATGTTTTTCAATGGCAAAAATCAATGAATATTGTAAATGCACAAACAGTAATATCTCCACATTGCAAGGTGCAATTCTGAAATTTTTTGCTTTTTCCTGCTAATCCTAGCATGATAAAGAAGATTCAAAGAGATTGAGATGCCAGCTCCTTTCATTCAGTCAGTAGCTTCAAACATTTCTGGTATATGAAAAACATGTTTTTCAATGGCAAAAATCAATGAATATTGTAAATGCACAAACAGTAATATCTCCACATTGCACGGTGCAATTCTGAAATTTTTAGCTTTTTCCTGTTAATCCTAGCATGATAAAGAAGATTCAAAGAGAGTGAGATGCCAGCTCCTTTTATTCAGTCAGTAGCTTCAAACATTTCTGGTATATGAAAAACATGTTTTTCAATGGCAAAAATCAATGAATATTGTAAATGCACAAACAGTAATATCTCCACATTGCAAGGTGCAATTCTGAAATTTTTTGCTTTTTCCTGCTAATCCTAGCATGATAAAGAAGATTCAAAGAGAGTGAGATGCCAGCTCCTTTCATTCAGTCAGTAGCTTCAAACATTTCTGGTATATGAAAAACATGTTTTTCAATGGCAAAAATCAATGAATATTGTAAATGCACAAACTAATATCTCCACATTGCACGGTGCAATGCTGAAATTTTTAGCTTTTTCCTGTTAATCCTAGCATGATAAAGAAGATTCAAAGAGAGTGAGATGCCAGCTCCTTTCATTCAGTCAGTAGCTTCAAACATTTCTGGTATATGAAAAACATGTTTTTCAATGGCAAAAATCAATGAATATTGTAAATGCACAAACAGTAATATCTCCACATTGCAAGGTGCAATTCTGAAATTTTTTGCTTTTTCCTGTTAATCCTAGCATGATAAAGAAGATTCAAAGAGAGTGAGATGCCAGCTCCTTTCATTCAGTCAGTAGCTTCAAACATTTCTGGTATATGAAAAACATGTTTTTCAATGGCAAAAATCAATGAATATTGTAAATGCACAAACAGTAATATCTCCACATTGCAAGGTGCAATTCTGAAATTTTTTGCTTTTTCCTGCTAATCCTAGCATGATAAAGAAGATTCAAAGAGTGAGATGCCAGCTCCTTTCATTCAGTCAGTAGCTTCAAACATTTCTGGTATATGAAAAACATGTTTTTCAATGGCAAAAATCAATGAATATTGTAAATGCACAAACAGTAATATCTCCACATTGCAAGGTGCAATTCTGAAATTTTTTGCTTTTTCCTGCTAATCCTAGCATGATAAAGAAGATTCAAAGAGAGTGAGATGCCAGCTCCTTTCATTCAGTCAGTAGCTTCAAACATTTCTGGTATATGAAAAACATGTTTTTCAATGGCAAAAATCAATGAATATTGTAAATGCACAAACAGTAATATCTCCACATTGCACGGTGCAATTCTGAAATTTTTAGCTTTTTCCTGTTAATCCTAGCATGATAAAGAAGATTCAAAGAGAGTGAGATGCCAGCTCCTTTCATTCAGTCAGTAGCTTCAAACATTTCTGGTATATGAAAAACATGTTTTTCAATGGCAAAAATCAATGAATATTGTAAATGCACAAACAGTAATATCTCCACATTGCACGGTGCAATTCTGAAATTTTTAGCTTTTTCCTGTTAATCCTAGCATGATAAAGAAGATTCAAAGAGAGTGAGATGCCAGCTCCTTTCATTCAGTCAGTAGCTTCAAACATTTCTGGTATATGAAAAACATGTTTTTCAATGGCAAAAATCAATGAATATTGTAAATGCACAAACAGTAATATCTCCACATTGCAAGGTGCAATTCTGAAATTTTTTGCTTTTTCCTGCTAATCCTAGCATGATAAAGAAGATTCAAAGAGAGTGAGATGCCAGCTCCTTTCATTCAGTCAGTAGCTTCAAACATTTCTGGTATATGAAAAACATGTTTTTCAATGGCAAAAATCAATGAATATTGTAAATGCACAAACAGTAATATCTCCACATTGCACGGTGCAATTCTGAAATTTTTAGCTTTTTCCTGTTAATCCTAGCATGATAAAGAAGATTCAAAGAGAGTGAGATGCCAGCTCCTTTCATTCAGTCAGTAGCTTCAAACATTTCTGGTATATGAAAAACATGTTTTTCAATGGCAAAAATCAATGAATATTGTAAATGCACAAACAGTAATATCTCCACATTGCAAGGTGCAATTCTGAAATTTTTTGCTTTTTCCTGCTAATCCTAGCATGATAAAGAAGATTCAAAGAGAGTGAGATGCCAGCTCCTTTCATTCAGTCAGTAGCTTCAAACATTTCTGGTATATGAAAAACATGTTTTTCAATGGCAAAAATCAATGAATATTGTAAATGCACAAACTAATATCTCCACATTGCACGGTGCAATGCTGAAATTTTTAGCTTTTTCCTGTTAATCCTAGCATGATAAAGAAGATTCAAAGAGAGTGAGATGCCAGCTCCTTTCATTCAGTCAGTAGCTTCAAACATTTCTGGTATATGAAAAACATGTTTTTCAATGGCAAAAATCAATGAATATTGTAAATGCACAAACAGTAATATCTCCACATTGCAAGGTGCAATTCTGAAATTTTTTGCTTTTTCCTGTTAATCCTAGCATGATAAAGAAGATTCAAAGAGAGTGAGATGCCAGCTCCTTTCATTCAGTCAGTAGCTTCAAACATTTCTGGTATATGAAAAACATGTTTTTCAATGGCAAAAATCAATGAATATTGTAAATGCACAAACAGTAATATCTCCACATTGCAAGGTGCAATTCTGAAATTTTTTGCTTTTTCCTGCTAATCCTAGCATGATAAAGAAGATTCAAAGAGTGAGATGCCAGCTCCTTTCATTCAGTCAGTAGCTTCAAACATTTCTGGTATATGAAAAACATGTTTTTCAATGGCAAAAATCAATGAATATTGTAAATGCACAAACAGTAATATCTCCACATTGCAAGGTGCAATTCTGAAATTTTTTGCTTTTTCCTGCTAATCCTAGCATGATAAAGAAGATTCAAAGAGAGTGAGATGCCAGCTCCTTTCATTCAGTCAGTAGCTTCAAACATTTCTGGTATATGAAAAACATGTTTTTCAATGGCAAAAATCAATGAATATTGTAAATGCACAAACAGTAATATCTCCACATTGCACGGTGCAATTCTGAAATTTTTAGCTTTTTCCTGTTAATCCTAGCATGATAAAGAAGATTCAAAGAGAGTGAGATGCCAGCTCCTTTCATTCAGTCAGTAGCTTCAAACATTTCTGGTATATGAAAAACATGTTTCTCAATGGCAAAAATCAATGAATATTGTAAATGCACAAACAGTAATATCTCCACATTGCACGGTGCAATTCTGAAATTTTTAGCTTTTTCCTGTTAATCCTAGCATGATAAAGAAGATTCAAAGAGAGTGAGATGCCAGCTCCTTTCATTCAGTCAGTAGCTTCAAACATTTCTGGTATATGAAAAACATGTTTTTCAATGGCAAAAATCAATGAATATTGTAAATGCACAAACAGTAATATCTCCACATTGCAAGGTGCAATTCTGAAATTTTTTGCTTTTTCCTGCTAATCCTAGCATGATAAAGAAGATTCAAAGAGAGTGAGATGCCAGCTCCTTTCATTCAGTCAGTAGCTTCAAACATTTCTGGTATATGAAAAACATGTTTTTCAATGGCAAAAATCAATGAATATTGTAAATGCACAAACAGTAATATCTCCACATTGCACGGTGCAATTCTGAAATTTTTAGCTTTTTCCTGTTAATCCTAGCATGATAAAGAAGATTCAAAGAGAGTGAGATGCCAGCTCCTTTCATTCAGTCAGTAGCTTCAAACATTTCTGGTATATGAAAAACATGTTTTTCAATGGCAAAAATCAATGAATATTGTAAATGCACAAACAGTAATATCTCCACATTGCAAGGTGCAATTCTGAAATTTTTTGCTTTTTCCTGCTAATCCTAGCATGATAAAGAAGATTCAGAGAGTGAGATGCCAGCTCCTTTCATTCAGTCAGTAGCTTCAAACATTTCTGGTATATGAAAAACATGTTTTTCAATGGCAAAAATCAATGAATATTGTAAATGCACAAACAGTAATATCTCCACATTGCACGGTGCAATTCTGAAATTTTTAGCTTTTTCCTGTTAATCCTAGCATGATAAAGAAGATTCAAAGAGAGTGAGATGCCAGCTCCTTTCATTCAGTCAGTAGCTTCAAACATTTCTGGTATATGAAAAACATGTTTTTCAATGGCAAAAATCAATGAATATTGTAAATGCACAAACAGTAATATCTCCACATTGCAAGGTGCAATTCTGAAATTTTTTGCTTTTTCCTGCTAATCCTAGCATGATAAAGAAGATTCAAAGAGAGTGAGATGCCAGCTCCTTTCATTCAGTCAGTAGCTTCAAACATTTCTGGTATATGAAAAACATGTTTTTCAATGGCAAAAATCAATGAATATTGTAAATGCACAAACAGTACTATCTCCACATTGCAAGGTGCAATTCTGAAATTTTTTGCTTTTTCCTGCTAATCCTAGCATGATAAAGAAGATTCAAAGAGAGTGAGATGCCAGCTCCTTTCATTCAGTCAGTAGCTTCAAACATTTCTGGTATATGAAAAACATGTTTTTCAATGGCAAAAATCAATGAATATTGTAAATGCACAAACAGTAATATCTCCACATTGCACGGTGCAATTCTGAAATTTTTAGCTTTTTCCTGTTAATCCTAGCATGATAAAGAAGATTCAAAGAGAGTGAGATGCCAGCTCCTTTCATTCAGTCAGTAGCTTCAAACATTTCTGGTATATGAAAAACATGTTTTTCAATGGCAAAAATCAATGAATATTGTAAATGCACAAACAGTAATATCTCCACATTGCAAGGTGCAATTCTGAAATTTTTTTCTTTTTCCTGCTAATCCTAGCATGATAAAGAAGATTCAAAGAGAGTGATATGCCAGCTCCTTTCATTCAGTCAGTAGCTTCAAACATTTCTGGTATATGAAAAACATGTTTTTCAATGGCAAAAATCAATGAATATTGTAAATGCACAAACAGTAATATCTCCACATTGCAAGGTGCAATTCTGAAATTTTTTGCTTTTTCCTGCTAATCCTAGCATGATAAAGAAGATTCAAAGAGATTGAGATGCCAGCTCCTTTCATTCAGTCAGTAGCTTCAAACATTTCTGGTATATGAAAAACATGTTTTTCAATGGCAAAAATCAATGAATATTGTAAATGCACAAACAGTAATATCTCCACATTGCACGGTGCAATTCTGAAATTTTTAGCTTTTTCCTGTTAATCCTAGCATGATAAAGAAGATTCAAAGAGAGTGAGATGCCAGCTCCTTTCATTCAGTCAGTAGCTTCAAACATTTCTGGTATATGAAAAACATGTTTTTCAATGGCAAAAATCAATGAATATTGTAAATGCACAAACAGTAATATCTCCACATTGCAAGGTGCAATTCTGAAATTTTTTGCTTTTTCCTGCTAATCCTAGCATGATAAAGAAGATTCAAAGAGAGTGAGATGCCAGCTCCTTTCATTCAGTCAGTAGCTTCAAACATTTCTGGTATATGAAAAACATGTTTTTCAATGGCAAAAATCAATGAATATTGTAAATGCACAAACTAATATCTCCACATTGCACGGTGCAATGCTGAAATTTTTAGCTTTTTCCTGTTAATCCTAGCATGATAAAGAAGATTCAAAGAGAGTGAGATGCCAGCTCCTTTCATTCAGTCAGTAGCTTCAAACATTTCTGGTATATGAAAAACATGTTTTTCAATGGCAAAAATCAATGAATATTGTAAATGCACAAACAGTAATATCTCCACATTGCAAGGTGCAATTCTGAAATTTTTTGCTTTTTCCTGTTAATCCTAGCATGATAAAGAAGATTCAAAGAGAGTGAGATGCCAGCTCCTTTCATTCAGTCAGTAGCTTCAAACATTTCTGGTATATGAAAAACATGTTTTTCAATGGCAAAAATCAATGAATATTGTAAATGCACAAACAGTAATATCTCCACATTGCAAGGTGCAATTCTGAAATTTTTTGCTTTTTCCTGCTAATCCTAGCATGATAAAGAAGATTCAAAGAGTGAGATGCCAGCTCCTTTCATTCAGTCAGTAGCTTCAAACATTTCTGGTATATGAAAAACATGTTTTTCAATGGCAAAAATCAATGAATATTGTAAATGCACAAACAGTAATATCTCCACATTGCAAGGTGCAATTCTGAAATTTTTTGCTTTTTCCTGCTAATCCTAGCATGATAAAGAAGATTCAAAGAGAGTGAGATGCCAGCTCCTTTCATTCAGTCAGTAGCTTCAAACATTTCTGGTATATGAAAAACATGTTTTTCAATGGCAAAAATCAATGAATATTGTAAATGCACAAACAGTAATATCTCCACATTGCACGGTGCAATTCTGAAATTTTTAGCTTTTTCCTGTTAATCCTAGCATGATAAAGAAGATTCAAAGAGAGTGAGATGCCAGCTCCTTTCATTCAGTCAGTAGCTTCAAACATTTCTGGTATATGAAAAACATGTTTTTCAATGGCAAAAATCAATGAATATTGTAAATGCACAAACAGTAATATCTCCACATTGCACGGTGCAATTCTGAAATTTTTAGCTTTTTCCTGTTAATCCTAGCATGATAAAGAAGATTCAAAGAGAGTGAGATGCCAGCTCCTTTCATTCAGTCAGTAGCTTCAAACATTTCTGGTATATGAAAAACATGTTTTTCAATGGCAAAAATCAATGAATATTGTAAATGCACAAACAGTAATATCTCCACATTGCAAGGTGCAATTCTGAAATTTTTTGCTTTTTCCTGCTAATCCTAGCATGATAAAGAAGATTCAAAGAGAGTGAGATGCCAGCTCCTTTCATTCAGTCAGTAGCTTCAAACATTTCTGGTATATGAAAAACATGTTTTTCAATGGCAAAAATCAATGAATATTGTAAATGCACAAACAGTAATATCTCCACATTGCACGGTGCAATTCTGAAATTTTTAGCTTTTTCCTGTTAATCCTAGCATGATAAAGAAGATTCAAAGAGAGTGAGATGCCAGCTCCTTTCATTCAGTCAGTAGCTTCAAACATTTCTGGTATATGAAAAACATGTTTTTCAATGGCAAAAATCAATGAATATTGTAAATGCACAAACAGTAATATCTCCACATTGCAAGGTGCAATTCTGAAATTTTTTGCTTTTTCCTGCTAATCCTAGCATGATAAAGAAGATTCAGAGAGTGAGATGCCAGCTCCTTTCATTCAGTCAGTAGCTTCAAACATTTCTGGTATATGAAAAACATGTTTTTCAATGGCAAAAATCAATGAATATTGTAAATGCACAAACAGTAATATCTCCACATTGCACGGTGCAATTCTGAAATTTTTAGCTTTTTCCTGTTAATCCTAGCATGATAAAGAAGATTCAAAGAGAGTGAGATGCCAGCTCCTTTCATTCAGTCAGTAGCTTCAAACATTTCTGGTATATGAAAAACATGTTTTTCAATGGCAAAAATCAATGAATATTGTAAATGCACAAACAGTAATATCTCCACATTGCAAGGTGCAATTCTGAAATTTTTTGCTTTTTCCTGCTAATCCTAGCATGATAAAGAAGATTCAAAGAGAGTGAGATGCCAGCTCCTTTCATTCAGTCAGTAGCTTCAAACATTTCTGGTATATGAAAAACATGTTTTTCAATGGCAAAAATCAATGAATATTGTAAATGCACAAACAGTAATATCTCCACATTGCACGGTGCAATTCTGAAATTTTTAGCTTTTTCCTGTTAATCCTAGCATGATAAAGAAGATTCAAAGAGAGTGAGATGCCAGCTCCTTTCATTCAGTCAGTAGCTTCAAACATTTCTGGTATATGAAAAACATGTTTTTCAATGGCAAAAATCAATGAATATTGTAAATGCACAAACAGTAATATCTCCACATTGCAAGGTGCAATTCTGAAATTTTTTGCTTTTTCCTGCTAATCCTAGCATGATAAAGAAGATTCAAAGAGAGTGAGATGCCAGCTCCTTTCATTCAGTCAGTAGCTTCAAACATTTCTGGTATATGAAAAACATGTTTTTCAATGGCAAAAATCAATGAATATTGTAAATGCACAAACAGTAATATCTCCACATTGCACGGTGCAATTCTGAAATTTTTAGCTTTTTCCTGTTAATCCTAGCATGATAAAGAAGATTCAAAGAGAGTGAGATGCCAGCTCCTTTCATTCAGTCAGTAGCTTCAAACATTTCTGGTATATGAAAAACATGTTTTTCAATGGCAAAAATCAATGAATATTGTAAATGCACAAACAGTAATATCTCCACATTGCAAGGTGCAATTCTGAAATTTTTTGCTTTTTCCTGCTAATCCTAGCATGATAAAGAAGATTCAAAGAGATTGAGATGCCAGCTCCTTTCATTCAGTCAGTAGCTTCAAACATTTCTGGTATATGAAAAACATGTTTTTCAATGGCAAAAATCAATGAATATTGTAAATGCACAAACAGTAATATCTCCACATTGCACGGTGCAATTCTGAAATTTTTAGCTTTTTCCTGTTAATCCTAGCATGATAAAGAAGATTCAAAGAGAGTGAGATGCCAGCTCCTTTCATTCAGTCAGTAGCTTCAAACATTTCTGGTATATGAAAAACATGTTTTTCAATGGCAAAAATCAATGAATATTGTAAATGCACAAACAGTAATATCTCCACATTGCAAGGTGCAATTCTGAAATTTTTTGCTTTTTCCTGCTAATCCTAGCATGATAAAGAAGATTCAAAGAGAGTGAGATGCCAGCTCCTTTCATTCAGTCAGTAGCTTCAAACATTTCTGGTATATGAAAAACATGTTTTTCAATGGCAAAAATCAATGAATATTGTAAATGCACAAACTAATATCTCCACATTGCACGGTGCAATGCTGAAATTTTTAGCTTTTTCCTGTTAATCCTAGCATGATAAAGAAGATTCAAAGAGAGTGAGATGCCAGCTCCTTTCATTCAGTCAGTAGCTTCAAACATTTCTGGTATATGAAAAACATGTTTTTCAATGGCAAAAATCAATGAATATTGTAAATGCACAAACAGTAATATCTCCACATTGCAAGGTGCAATTCTGAAATTTTTTGCTTTTTCCTGTTAATCCTAGCATGATAAAGAAGATTCAAAGAGAGTGAGATGCCAGCTCCTTTCATTCAGTCAGTAGCTTCAAACATTTCTGGTATATGAAAAACATGTTTTTCAATGGCAAAAATCAATGAATATTGTAAATGCACAAACAGTAATATCTCCACATTGCAAGGTGCAATTCTGAAATTTTTTGCTTTTTCCTGCTAATCCTAGCATGATAAAGAAGATTCAAAGAGTGAGATGCCAGCTCCTTTCATTCAGTCAGTAGCTTCAAACATTTCTGGTATATGAAAAACATGTTTTTCAATGGCAAAAATCAATGAATATTGTAAATGCACAAACAGTAATATCTCCACATTGCAAGGTGCAATTCTGAAATTTTTTGCTTTTTCCTGCTAATCCTAGCATGATAAAGATTCAAAGAGAGTGAGATGCCAGCTCCTTTCATTCAGTCAGTAGCTTCAAACATTTCTGGTATATGAAAAACATGTTTTTCAATGGCAAAAATCAATGAATATTGTAAATGCACAAACAGTAATATCTCCACATTGCACGGTGCAATTCTGAAATTTTTAGCTTTTTCCTGTTAATCCTAGCATGATAAAGAAGATTCAAAGAGAGTGAGATGCCAGCTCCTTTCATTCAGTCAGTAGCTTCAAACATTTCTGGTATATGAAAAACATGTTTTTCAATGGCAAAAATCAATGAATATTGTAAATGCACAAACAGTAATATCTCCACATTGCACGGTGCAATTCTGAAATTTTTAGCTTTTTCCTGTTAATCCTAGCATGATAAAGAAGATTCAAAGAGAGTGAGATGCCAGCTCCTTTCATTCAGTCAGTAGCTTCAAACATTTCTGGTATATGAAAAACATGTTTTTCAATGGCAAAAATCAATGAATATTGTAAATGCACAAACAGTAATATCTCCACATTGCAAGGTGCAATTCTGAAATTTTTTGCTTTTTCCTGCTAATCCTAGCATGATAAAGAAGATTCAAAGAGAGTGAGATGCCAGCTCCTTTCATTCAGTCAGTAGCTTCAAACATTTCTGGTATATGAAAAACATGTTTTCAATGGCAAAAATCAATGAATATTGTAAATGCACAAACAGTAATATCTCCACATTGCACGGTGCAATTCTGAAATTTTTAGCTTTTTCCTGTTAATCCTAGCATGATAAAGAAGATTCAAAGAGAGTGAGATGCCAGCTCCTTTCATTCAGTCAGTAGCTTCAAACATTTCTGGTATATGAAAAACATGTTTTTCAATGGCAAAAATCAATGAATATTGTAAATGCACAAACAGTAATATCTCCACATTGCAAGGTGCAATTCTGAAATTTTTTGCTTTTTCCTGCTAATCCTAGCATGATAAAGAAGATTCAGAGAGTGAGATGCCAGCTCCTTTCATTCAGTCAGTAGCTTCAAACATTTCTGGTATATGAAAAACATGTTTTTCAATGGCAAAAATCAATGAATATTGTAAATGCACAAACAGTAATATCTCCACATTGCACGGTGCAATTCTGAAATTTTTAGCTTTTTCCTGTTAATCCTAGCATGATAAAGAAGATTCAAAGAGAGTGAGATGCCAGCTCCTTTCATTCAGTCAGTAGCTTCAAACATTTCTGGTATATGAAAAACATGTTTTTCAATGGCAAAAATCAATGAATATTGTAAATGCACAAACAGTAATATCTCCACATTGCAAGGTGCAATTCTGAAATTTTTTGCTTTTTCCTGCTAATCCTAGCATGATAAAGAAGATTCAAAGAGAGTGAGATGCCAGCTCCTTTCATTCAGTCAGTAGCTTCAAACATTTCTGGTATATGAAAAACATGTTTTTCAATGGCAAAAATCAATGAATATTGTAAATGCACAGTAATATCTCCACATTGCACGGTGCAATTCTGAAATTTTTAGCTTTTTCCTGTTAATCCTAGCATGATAAAGAAGATTCAAAGAGAGTGAGATGCCAGCTCCTTTCATTCAGTCAGTAGCTTCAAACATTTCTGGTATATGAAAAACATGTTTTTCAATGGCAAAAATCAATGA
>NW_027371444.1:0-27252 GCF_046119375.1 Phyllobates terribilis
AATGGCAAAAATCAATGAATATTGTAAATGCACAAACAGTAATATCTCCACATTGCACGGTGCAATTCTGAAATTTTTAGCTTTTTCCTGTTAATCCTAGCATGATAAAGAAGATTCAAAGAGAGTGAGATGCCAGCTCCTTTCATTCAGTCAGTAGCTTCAAACATTTCTGGTATATGAAAAACATGTTTTTCAATGGCAAAAATCAATGAATATTGTAAATGCACAAACAGTAATATCTCCACATTGCAAGGTGCAATTCTGAAATTTTTTGCTTTTTCCTGCTAATCCTAGCATGATAAAGAAGATTCAAAGAGAGTGAGATGCCAGCTCCTTTCATTCAGTCAGTAGCTTCAAACATTTCTGGTATATGAAAAACATGTTTTTCAATGGCAAAAATCAATGAATATTGTAAATGCACAAACAGTAATATCTCCACATTGCAAGGTGCAATTCTGAAATTTTTTGCTTTTTCCTGTTAATCCTAGCATGATAAAGAAGATTCAAAGAGAGTGAGATGCCAGCTCCTTTCATTCAGTCAGTAGCTTCAAACATTTCTGGTATATGAAAAACATGTTTTTCAATGGCAAAAATCAATGAATATTGTAAATGCACAAACAGTAATATCTCCACATTGCACGGTGCAATTCTGAAATTTTTAGCTTTTTCCTGTTAATCCTAGCATGATAAAGAAGATTCAAAGAGAGTGAGATGCCAGCTCCTTTCATTCAGTCAGTAGCTTCAAACATTTCTGGTATATGAAAAACATGTTTTTCAATGGCAAAAATCAATGAATATTGTAAATGCACAAACAGTAATATCTCCACATTGCAAGGTGCAATTCTGAAATTTTTTGCTTTTTCCTGCTAATCCTAGCATGATAAAGAAGATTCAAAGAGAGTGAGATGCCAGCTCCTTTCATTCAGTCAGCTTCAAACATTTCTGGTATATGAAAAACATGTTTTTCAATGGCAAAAATCAATGAATATTGTAAATGCACAAACAGTAATATCTCCACATTGCAAGGTGCAATTCTGAAATTTTTTGCTTTTTCCTGTTAATCCTAGCATGATAAAGAAGATTCAAAGAGAGTGAGATGCCAGCTCCTTTCATTCAGTCAGTAGCTTCAAACATTTCTGGTATATGAAAAACATGTTTTTCAATGGCAAAAATCAATGAATATTGTAAATGCACAAACAGTAATATCTCCACATTGCAAGGTGCAATTCTGAAATTTTTTGCTTTTTCCTGCTAATCCTAGCATGATAAAGAAGATTCAAAGAGAGTGAGATGCCAGCTCCTTTCATTCAGTCAGTAGCTTCAAACATTTCTGGTATATGAAAAACATGTTTTTCAATGGCAAAAATCAATGAATATTGTAAATGCACAAACAGTAATATCTCCACATTGCAAGGTGCAATTCTGAAATTTTTAGCTTTTTCCTGTTAATCCTAGCATGATAAAGAAGATTCAAAGAGAGTGAGATGCCAGCTCCTTTCATTCAGTCAGTAGCTTCAAACATTTCTGGTATATGAAAAACATGTTTTTCAATGGCAAAAATCAATGAATATTGTAAATGCACAAACAGTAATATCTCCACATTGCAAGGTGCAATTCTGAAATTTTTTGCTTTTTCCTGCTAATCCTAGCATGATAAAGAAGATTCAAAGAGAGTGAGATGCCAGCTCCTTTCATTCAGTCAGTAGCTTCAAACATTTCTGGTATATGAAAAACATGTTTTTCAATGGCAAAAATCAATGAATATTGTAAATGCACAAACAGTAATATCTCCACATTGCACGGTGCAATTCTGAAATTTTTAGCTTTTTCCTGTTAATCCTAGCATGATAAAGAAGATTCAAAGAGAGTGAGATGCCAGCTCCTTTCATTCAGTCAGTAGCTTCAAACATTTCTGGTATATGAAAAACATGTTTTTCAATGGCAAAAATCAATGAATATTGTAAATGCACAAACAGTAATATCTCCACATTGCAAGGTGCAATTCTGAAATTTTTTGCTTTTTCCTGTTAATCCTAGCATGATAAAGAAGATTCAAAGAGAGTGAGATGCCAGCTCCTTTCATTCAGTCAGTAGCTTCAAACATTTCTGGTATATGAAAAACATGTTTTTCAATGGCAAAAATCAATGAATATTGTAAATGCACAAACAGTAATATCTCCACATTGCAAGGTGCAATTCTGAAATTTTTTGCTTTTTCCTGCTAATCCTAGCATGATAAAGAAGATTCAAAGAGAGTGAGATGCCAGCTCCTTTCATTCAGTCAGTAGCTTCAAACATTTCTGGTATATGAAAAACATGTTTTTCAATGGCAAAAATCAATGAATATTGTAAATGCACAAACAGTAATATCTCCACATTGCACGGTGCAATTCTGAAATTTTTAGCTTTTTCCTGTTAATCCTAGCATGATAAAGAAGATTCAAAGAGTGAGATGCCAGCTCCTTTCATTCAGTCAGTAGCTTCAAACATTTCTGGTATATGAAAAACATGTTTTTCAATGGCAAAAATCAATGAATATTGTAAATGCACAAACAGTAATATCTCCACATTGCAAGGTGCAATTCTGAAATTTTTTGCTTTTTCCTGCTAATCCTAGCATGATAAAGAAGATTCAAAGAGAGTGAGATGCCAGCTCCTTTCATTCAGTCAGTAGCTTCAAACATTTCTGGTATATGAAAAACATGTTTTTCAATGGCAAAAATCAATGAATATTGTAAATGCACAAACAGTAATATCTCCACATTGCACGGTGCAATTCTGAAATTTTTAGCTTTTTCCTGTTAATCCTAGCATGATAAAGAAGATTCAAAGAGAGTGAGATGCCAGCTCCTTTCATTCAGTCAGTAGCTTCAAACATTTCTGGTATATGAAAAACATGTTTTTCAATGGCAAAAATCAATGAATATTGTAAATGCACAAACAGTAATATCTCCACATTGCAAGGTGCAATTCTGAAATTTTTTGCTTTTTCCTGCTAATCCTAGCATGATAAAGAAGATTCAAAGAGAGTGAGATGCCAGCTCCTTTCATTCAGTCAGTAGCTTCAAACATTTCTGGTATATGAAAAACATGTTTTTCAATGGCAAAAATCAATGAATATTGTAAATGCACAAACAGTAATATCTCCACATTGCAAGGTGCAATTCTGAAATTTTTTGCTTTTTCCTGTTAATCCTAGCATGATAAAGAAGATTCAAAGAGAGTGAGATGCCAGCTCCTTTCATTCAGTCAGTAGCTTCAAACATTTCTGGTATATGAAAAACATGTTTTTCAATGGCAAAAATCAATGAATATTGTAAATGCACAAACAGTAATATCTCCACATTGCACGGTGCAATTCTGAAATTTTTAGCTTTTTCCTGTTAATCCTAGCATGATAAAGAAGATTCAAAGAGAGTGAGATGCCAGCTCCTTTCATTCAGTCAGTAGCTTCAAACATTTCTGGTATATGAAAAACATGTTTTTCAATGGCAAAAATCAATGAATATTGTAAATGCACAAACAGTAATATCTCCACATTGCAAGGTGCAATTCTGAAATTTTTTGCTTTTTCCTGCTAATCCTAGCATGATAAAGAAGATTCAAAGAGAGTGAGATGCCAGCTCCTTTCATTCAGTCAGTAGCTTCAAACATTTCTGGTATATGAAAAACATGTTTTTCAATGGCAAAAATCAATGAATATTGTAAATGCACAAACAGTAATATCTCCACATTGCAAGGTGCAATTCTGAAATTTTTTGCTTTTTCCTGTTAATCCTAGCATGATAAAGAAGATTCAAAGAGAGTGAGATGCCAGCTCCTTTCATTCAGTCAGTAGCTTCAAACATTTCTGGTATATGAAAAACATGTTTTTCAATGGCAAAAATCAATGAATATTGTAAATGCACAAACAGTAATATCTCCACATTGCAAGGTGCAATTCTGAAATTTTTTGCTTTTTCCTGCTAATCCTAGCATGATAAAGAAGATTCAAAGAGAGTGAGATGCCAGCTCCTTTCATTCAGTCAGTAGCTTCAAACATTTCTGGTATATGAAAAACATGTTTTTCAATGGCAAAAATCAATGAATATTGTAAATGCACAAACAGTAATATCTCCACATTGCAAGGTGCAATTCTGAAATTTTTAGCTTTTTCCTGTTAATCCTAGCATGATAAAGAAGATTCAAAGAGAGTGAGATGCCAGCTCCTTTCATTCAGTCAGTAGCTTCAAACATTTCTGGTATATGAAAAACATGTTTTTCAATGGCAAAAATCAATGAATATTGTAAATGCACAAACAGTAATATCTCCACATTGCAAGGTGCAATTCTGAAATTTTTTGCTTTTTCCTGCTAATCCTAGCATGATAAAGAAGATTCAAAGAGAGTGAGATGCCAGCTCCTTTCATTCAGTCAGTAGCTTCAAACATTTCTGGTATATGAAAAACATGTTTTTCAATGGCAAAAATCAATGAATATTGTAAATGCACAAACAGTAATATCTCCACATTGCACGGTGCAATTCTGAAATTTTTAGCTTTTTCCTGTTAATCCTAGCATGATAAAGAAGATTCAAAGAGAGTGAGATGCCAGCTCCTTTCATTCAGTCAGTAGCTTCAAACATTTCTGGTATATGAAAAACATGTTTTTCAATGGCAAAAATCAATGAATATTGTAAATGCACAAACAGTAATATCTCCACATTGCAAGGTGCAATTCTGAAATTTTTTGCTTTTTCCTGTTAATCCTAGCATGATAAAGAAGATTCAAAGAGAGTGAGATGCCAGCTCCTTTCATTCAGTCAGTAGCTTCAAACATTTCTGGTATATGAAAAACATGTTTTTCAATGGCAAAAATCAATGAATATTGTAAATGCACAAACAGTAATATCTCCACATTGCAAGGTGCAATTCTGAAATTTTTTGCTTTTTCCTGCTAATCCTAGCATGATAAAGAAGATTCAAAGAGAGTGAGATGCCAGCTCCTTTCATTCAGTCAGTAGCTTCAAACATTTCTGGTATATGAAAAACATGTTTTTCAATGGCAAAAATCAATGAATATTGTAAATGCACAAACAGTAATATCTCCACATTGCACGGTGCAATTCTGAAATTTTTAGCTTTTTCCTGTTAATCCTAGCATGATAAAGAAGATTCAAAGAGAGTGAGATGCCAGCTCCTTTCATTCAGTCAGTAGCTTCAAACATTTCTGGTATATGAAAAACATGTTTTTCAATGGCAAAAATCAATGAATATTGTAAATGCACAAACAGTAATATCTCCACATTGCAAGGTGCAATTCTGAAATTTTTTGCTTTTTCCTGTTAATCCTAGCATGATAAAGAAGATTCAAAGAGAGTGAGATGCCAGCTCCTTTCATTCAGTCAGTAGCTTCAAACATTTCTGGTATATGAAAAACATGTTTTTCAATGGCAAAAATCAATGAATATTGTAAATGCACAAACAGTAATATCTCCACATTGCAAGGTGCAATTCTGAAATTTTTTGCTTTTTCCTGCTAATCCTAGCATGATAAAGAAGATTCAAAGAGAGTGAGATGCCAGCTCCTTTCATTCAGTCAGTAGCTTCAAACATTTCTGGTATATGAAAAACATGTTTTTCAATGGCAAAAATCAATGAATATTGTAAATGCACAAACAGTAATATCTCCACATTGCAAGGTGCAATTCTGAAATTTTTAGCTTTTTCCTGTTAATCCTAGCATGATAAAGAAGATTCAAAGAGAGTGAGATGCCAGCTCCTTTCATTCAGTCAGTAGCTTCAAACATTTCTGGTATATGAAAAACATGTTTTTCAATGGCAAAAATCAATGAATATTGTAAATGCACAAACAGTAATATCTCCACATTGCAAGGTGCAATTCTGAAATTTTTTGCTTTTTCCTGCTAATCCTAGCATGATAAAGAAGATTCAAAGAGAGTGAGATGCCAGCTCCTTTCATTCAGTCAGTAGCTTCAAACATTTCTGGTATATGAAAAACATGTTTTTCAATGGCAAAAATCAATGAATATTGTAAATGCACAAACAGTAATATCTCCACATTGCACGGTGCAATTCTGAAATTTTTAGCTTTTTCCTGTTAATCCTAGCATGATAAAGAAGATTCAAAGAGAGTGAGATGCCAGCTCCTTTCATTCAGTCAGTAGCTTCAAACATTTCTGGTATATGAAAAACATGTTTTTCAATGGCAAAAATCAATGAATATTGTAAATGCACAAACAGTAATATCTCCACATTGCAAGGTGCAATTCTGAAATTTTTTGCTTTTTCCTGTTAATCCTAGCATGATAAAGAAGATTCAAAGAGAGTGAGATGCCAGCTCCTTTCATTCAGTCAGTAGCTTCAAACATTTCTGGTATATGAAAAACATGTTTTTCAATGGCAAAAATCAATGAATATTGTAAATGCACAAACAGTAATATCTCCACATTGCAAGGTGCAATTCTGAAATTTTTTGCTTTTTCCTGCTAATCCTAGCATGATAAAGAAGATTCAAAGAGAGTGAGATGCCAGCTCCTTTCATTCAGTCAGTAGCTTCAAACATTTCTGGTATATGAAAAACATGTTTTTCAATGGCAAAAATCAATGAATATTGTAAATGCACAAACAGTAATATCTCCACATTGCACGGTGCAATTCTGAAATTTTTAGCTTTTTCCTGTTAATCCTAGCATGATAAAGAAGATTCAAAGAGAGTGAGATGCCAGCTCCTTTCATTCAGTCAGTAGCTTCAAACATTTCTGGTATATGAAAAACATGTTTTTCAATGGCAAAAATCAATGAATATTGTAAATGCACAAACAGTAATATCTCCACATTGCAAGGTGCAATTCTGAAATTTTTTGCTTTTTCCTGTTAATCCTAGCATGATAAAGAAGATTCAAAGAGAGTGAGATGCCAGCTCCTTTCATTCAGTCAGTAGCTTCAAACATTTCTGGTATATGAAAAACATGTTTTTCAATGGCAAAAATCAATGAATATTGTAAATGCACAAACAGTAATATCTCCACATTGCAAGGTGCAATTCTGAAATTTTTTGCGTTTTCCTGTTAATCCTAGCATGATAAAGAAGATTCAAAGAGAGTGAGATGCCAGCTCCTTTCATTCAGTGAGTAGCTTCAAACATTTCTGGTATATGAAAAACATGTTTTTCAATGGCAAAAATCAATGAATATTGTAAATGCACAAACAGTAATATCTCCACATTGCAAGGTGCAATTCTGAAATTTTTTGCTTTTTCCTGCTAATCCTAGCATGATAAAGAAGATTCAAAGAGAGTGAGATGCCAGCTCCTTTCCTTCAGTCAGTAGCTTCAAACATTTCTGGTATATGAAAAACATGTTTTTCAATGGCAAAAATCAATGAATATTGTAAATGCACAAACAGTAATATCTCCACATTGCACGGTGCAATTCTGAAATTTTTAGCTTTTTCCTGTTAATCCTAGCATGATAAAGAAGATTCAAAGAGAGTGAGATGCCAGCACCTTTCATTCAGTCAGTAGCTTCAAACATTTCTGGTATATGAAAAACATGTTTTTCAATGGCAAAAATCAATGAATATTGTAAATGCACAAACAGTAATATCTCCACATTGCAAGGTGCAATTCTGAAATTTTTTGCTTTTTCCTGCTAATCCTAGCATGATAAAGAAGATTCAAAGAGAGTGAGATGCCAGCTCCTTTCATTCAGTCAGTAGCTTCAAACATTTCTGGTATATGAAAAACATGTTTTTCAATGGCAAAAATCAATGAATATTGTAAATGCACAAACAGTAATATCTCCACATTGCACGGTGCAATTCTGAAATTTTTAGCTTTTTCCTGTTAATCCTAGCATGATAAAGATTCAAAGAGAGTGAGATGCCAGCTCCTTTCATTCAGTCAGTAGCTTCAAACATTTCTGGTATATGAAAAACATGTTTTTCAATGGCAAAAATCAATGAATATTGTAAATGCACAAACAGTAATATCTCCACATTGCAAGGTGCAATTCTGAAATTTTTTGCTTTTTCCTGTTAATCCTAGCATGATAAAGAAGATTCAAAGAGAGTGAGATGCCAGCTCCTTTCATTCAGTCAGTAGCTTCAAACATTTCTGGTATATGAAAAACATGTTTTTCAATGGCAAAAATCAATGAATATTGTAAATGCACAAACAGTAATATCTCCACATTGCAAGGTGCAATTCTGAAATTTTTTGCTTTTTCCTGCTAATCCTAGCATGATAAAGAAGATTCAAAGAGAGTGAGATGCCAGCTCCTTTCATTCAGTCAGTAGCTTCAAACATTTCTGGTATATGAAAAACATGTTTTTCAATGGCAAAAATCAATGAATATTGTAAATGCACAAACAGTAATATCTCCACATTGCACGGTGCAATTCTGAAATTTTTAGCTTTTTCCTGTTAATCCTAGCATGATAAAGAAGATTCAAAGAGAGTGAGATGCCAGCTCCTTTCATTCAGTCAGTAGCTTCAAACATTTCTGGTATATGAAAAACATGTTTTTCAATGGCAAAAATCAATGAATATTGTAAATGCACAAACAGTAATATCTCCACATTGCAAGGTGCAATTCTGAAATTTTTTGCTTTTTCCTGCTAATCCTAGCATGATAAAGAAGATTCAAAGAGAGTGAGATGCCAGCTCCTTTCATTCAGTCAGTAGCTTCAAACATTTCTGGTATATGAAAAACATGTTTTTCAATGGCAAAAATCAATGAATATTGTAAATGCACAAACAGTAATATCTCCACATTGCACGGTGCAATTCTGAAATTTTTAGCTTTTTCCTGTTAATCCTAGCATGATAAAGAAGATTCAAAGAGAGTGAGATGCCAGCTCCTTTCATTCAGTCAGTAGCTTCAAACATTTCTGGTATATGAAAAACATGTTTTTCAATGGCAAAAATCAATGAATATTGTAAATGCACAAACAGTAATATCTCCACATTGCAAGGTGCAATTCTGAAATTTTTTGCTTTTTCCTGCTAATCCTAGCATGATAAAGAAGATTCAAAGAGAGTGAGATGCCAGCTCCTTTCATTCAGTCAGTAGCTTCAAACATTTCTGGTATATGAAAAACATGTTTTTCAATGGCAAAAATCAATGAATATTGTAAATGCACAAACAGTAATATCTCCACATTGCAAGGTGCAATTCTGAAATTTTTTGCTTTTTCCTGTTAATCCTAGCATGATAAAGAAGATTCAAAGAGAGTGAGATGCCAGCTCCTTTCATTCAGTCAGTAGCTTCAAACATTTCTGGTATATGAAAAACATGTTTTTCAATGGCAAAAATCAATGAATATTGTAAATGCACAAACAGTAATATCTCCACATTGCACGGTGCAATTCTGAAATTTTTAGCTTTTTCCTGTTAATCCTAGCATGATAAAGAAGATTCAAAGAGAGTGAGATGCCAGCTCCTTTCATTCAGTCAGTAGCTTCAAACATTTCTGGTATATGAAAAACATGTTTTTCAATGGCAAAAATCAATGAATATTGTAAATGCACAAACAGTAATATCTCCACATTGCAAGGTGCAATTCTGAAATTTTTTGCTTTTTCCTGCTAATCCTAGCATGATAAAGAAGATTCAAAGAGAGTGAGATGCCAGCTCCTTTCATTCAGTCAGTAGCTTCAAACATTTCTGGTATATGAAAAACATGTTTTTCAATGGCAAAAATCAATGAATATTGTAAATGCACAAACAGTAATATCTCCACATTGCAAGGTGCAATTCTGAAATTTTTTGCTTTTTCCTGTTAATCCTAGCATGATAAAGAAGATTCAAAGAGAGTGAGATGCCAGCTCCTTTCATTCAGTCAGTAGCTTCAAACATTTCTGGTATATGAAAAACATGTTTTTCAATGGCAAAAATCAATGAATATTGTAAATGCACAAACAGTAATATCTCCACATTGCAAGGTGCAATTCTGAAATTTTTTGCTTTTTCCTGCTAATCCTAGCATGATAAAGAAGATTCAAAGAGAGTGAGATGCCAGCTCCTTTCATTCAGTCAGTAGCTTCAAACATTTCTGGTATATGAAAAACATGTTTTTCAATGGCAAAAATCAATGAATATTGTAAATGCACAAACAGTAATATCTCCACATTGCAAGGTGCAATTCTGAAATTTTTAGCTTTTTCCTGTTAATCCTAGCATGATAAAGAAGATTCAAAGAGAGTGAGATGCCAGCTCCTTTCATTCAGTCAGTAGCTTCAAACATTTCTGGTATATGAAAAACATGTTTTTCAATGGCAAAAATCAATGAATATTGTAAATGCACAAACAGTAATATCTCCACATTGCAAGGTGCAATTCTGAAATTTTTTGCTTTTTCCTGCTAATCCTAGCATGATAAAGA
The DNA here is from genome assembly GCF_046119375.1 of Phyllobates terribilis. Taxonomy (NCBI): domain Eukaryota; kingdom Metazoa; phylum Chordata; class Amphibia; order Anura; family Dendrobatidae; genus Phyllobates; species Phyllobates terribilis. The sequence goes on from NW_027371444.1 coordinate 10,386, forward strand.
AGATTCAAAGAGAGTGAGATGCCAGCTCCTTTCATTCAGTCAGTAGCTTCAAACATTTCTGGTATATGAAAAACATGTTTTTCAATGGCAAAAATCAATGAATATTGTAAATGCACAAACAGTAATATCTCCACATTGCACGGTGCAATTCTGAAATTTTTAGCTTTTTCCTGTTAATCCTAGCATGATAAAGAAGATTCAAAGAGAGTGAGATGCCAGCTCCTTTCATTCAGTCAGTAGCTTCAAACATTTCTGGTATATGAAAAACATGTTTTTCAATGGCAAAAATCAATGAATATTGTAAATGCACAAACAGTAATATCTCCACATTGCAAGGTGCAATTCTGAAATTTTTTGCTTTTTCCTGTTAATCCTAGCATGATAAAGAAGATTCAAAGAGAGTGAGATGCCAGCTCCTTTCATTCAGTCAGTAGCTTCAAACATTTCTGGTATATGAAAAACATGTTTTTCAATGGCAAAAATCAATGAATATTGTAAATGCACAAACAGTAATATCTCCACATTGCAAGGTGCAATTCTGAAATTTTTTGCTTTTTCCTGCTAATCCTAGCATGATAAAGAAGATTCAAAGAGAGTGAGATGCCAGCTCCTTTCATTCAGTCAGTAGCTTCAAACATTTCTGGTATATGAAAAACATGTTTTTCAATGGCAAAAATCAATGAATATTGTAAATGCACAAACAGTAATATCTCCACATTGCACGGTGCAATTCTGAAATTTTTAGCTTTTTCCTGTTAATCCTAGCATGATAAAGAAGATTCAAAGAGAGTGAGATGCCAGCTCCTTTCATTCAGTCAGTAGCTTCAAACATTTCTGGTATATGAAAAACATGTTTTTCAATGGCAAAAATCAATGAATATTGTAAATGCACAAACAGTAATATCTCCACATTGCAAGGTGCAATTCTGAAATTTTTTGCTTTTTCCTGTTAATCCTAGCATGATAAAGAAGATTCAAAGAGAGTGAGATGCCAGCTCCTTTCATTCAGTCAGTAGCTTCAAACATTTCTGGTATATGAAAAACATGTTTTTCAATGGCAAAAATCAATGAATATTGTAAATGCACAAACAGTAATATCTCCACATTGCAAGGTGCAATTCTGAAATTTTTTGCGTTTTCCTGTTAATCCTAGCATGATAAAGAAGATTCAAAGAGAGTGAGATGCCAGCTCCTTTCATTCAGTGAGTAGCTTCAAACATTTCTGGTATATGAAAAACATGTTTTTCAATGGCAAAAATCAATGAATATTGTAAATGCACAAACAGTAATATCTCCACATTGCAAGGTGCAATTCTGAAATTTTTTGCTTTTTCCTGCTAATCCTAGCATGATAAAGAAGATTCAAAGAGAGTGAGATGCCAGCTCCTTTCATTCAGTCAGTAGCTTCAAACATTTCTGGTATATGAAAAACATGTTTTTCAATGGCAAAAATCAATGAATATTGTAAATGCACAAACAGTAATATCTCCACATTGCACGGTGCAATTCTGAAATTTTTAGCTTTTTCCTGTTAATCCTAGCATGATAAAGAAGATTCAAAGAGTGAGATGCCAGCTCCTTTCATTCAGTCAGTAGCTTCAAACATTTCTGGTATATGAAAAACATGTTTTTCAATGGCAAAAATCAATGAATATTGTAAATGCACAAACAGTAATATCTCCACATTGCAAGGTGCAATTCTGAAATTTTTTGCTTTTTCCTGCTAATCCTAGCATGATAAAGAAGATTCAAAGAGAGTGAGATGCCAGCTCCTTTCATTCAGTCAGTAGCTTCAAACATTTCTGGTATATGAAAAACATGTTTTTCAATGGCAAAAATCAATGAATATTGTAAATGCACAAACAGTAATATCTCCACATTGCACGGTGCAATTCTGAAATTTTTAGCTTTTTCCTGTTAATCCTAGCATGATAAAGAAGATTCAAAGAGAGTGAGATGCCAGCTCCTTTCATTCAGTCAGTAGCTTCAAACATTTCTGGTATATGAAAAACATGTTTTTCAATGGCAAAAATCAATGAATATTGTAAATGCACAAACAGTAATATCTCCACATTGCAAGGTGCAATTCTGAAATTTTTTGCTTTTTCCTGCTAATCCTAGCATGATAAAGAAGATTCAAAGAGAGTGAGATGCCAGCTCCTTTCATTCAGTCAGTAGCTTCAAACATTTCTGGTATATGAAAAACATGTTTTTCAATGGCAAAAATCAATGAATATTGTAAATGCACAAACAGTAATATCTCCACATTGCAAGGTGCAATTCTGAAATTTTTTGCTTTTTCCTGTTAATCCTAGCATGATAAAGAAGATTCAAAGAGAGTGAGATGCCAGCTCCTTTCATTCAGTCAGTAGCTTCAAACATTTCTGGTATATGAAAAACATGTTTTTCAATGGCAAAAATCAATGAATATTGTAAATGCACAAACAGTAATATCTCCACATTGCACGGTGCAATTCTGAAATTTTTAGCTTTTTCCTGTTAATCCTAGCATGATAAAGAAGATTCAAAGAGAGTGAGATGCCAGCTCCTTTCATTCAGTCAGTAGCTTCAAACATTTCTGGTATATGAAAAACATGTTTTTCAATGGCAAAAATCAATGAATATTGTAAATGCACAAACAGTAATATCTCCACATTGCAAGGTGCAATTCTGAAATTTTTTGCTTTTTCCTGCTAATCCTAGCATGATAAAGAAGATTCAAAGAGAGTGAGATGCCAGCTCCTTTCATTCAGTCAGTAGCTTCAAACATTTCTGGTATATGAAAAACATGTTTTTCAATGGCAAAAATCAATGAATATTGTAAATGCACAAACAGTAATATCTCCACATTGCAAGGTGCAATTCTGAAATTTTTTGCTTTTTCCTGCTAATCCTAGCATGATAAAGAAGATTCAAAGAGAGTGAGATGCCAGCTCCTTTCATTCAGTCAGTAGCTTCAAACATTTCTGGTATATGAAAAACATGTTTTTCAATGGCAAAAATCAATGAATATTGTAAATGCACAAACAGTAATATCTCCACATTGCACGGTGCAATTCTGAAATTTTTAGCTTTTTCCTGTTAATCCTAGCATGATAAAGAAGATTCAAAGAGAGTGAGATGCCAGCTCCTTTCATTCAGTCAGTAGCTTCAAACATTTCTGGTATATGAAAAACATGTTTTTCAATGGCAAAAATCAATGAATATTGTAAATGCACAAACAGTAATATCTCCACATTGCAAGGTGCAATTCTGAAATTTTTTGCTTTTTCCTGTTAATCCTAGCATGATAAAGAAGATTCAAAGAGAGTGAGATGCCAGCTCCTTTCATTCAGTCAGTAGCTTCAAACATTTCTGGTATATGAAAAACATGTTTTTCAATGGCAAAAATCAATGAATATTGTAAATGCACAAACAGTAATATCTCCACATTGCAAGGTGCAATTCTGAAATTTTTTGCGTTTTCCTGTTAATCCTAGCATGATAAAGAAGATTCAAAGAGAGTGAGATGCCAGCTCCTTTCATTCAGTGAGTAGCTTCAAACATTTCTGGTATATGAAAAACATGTTTTTCAATGGCAAAAATCAATGAATATTGTAAATGCACAAACAGTAATATCTCCACATTGCAAGGTGCAATTCTGAAATTTTTTGCTTTTTCCTGCTAATCCTAGCATGATAAAGAAGATTCAAAGAGAGTGAGATGCCAGCTCCTTTCATTCAGTCAGTAGCTTCAAACATTTCTGGTATATGAAAAACATGTTTTTCAATGGCAAAAATCAATGAATATTGTAAATGCACAAACAGTAATATCTCCACATTGCACGGTGCAATTCTGAAATTTTTAGCTTTTTCCTGTTAATCCTAGCATGATAAAGAAGATTCAAAGAGTGAGATGCCAGCTCCTTTCATTCAGTCAGTAGCTTCAAACATTTCTGGTATATGAAAAACATGTTTTTCAATGGCAAAAATCAATGAATATTGTAAATGCACAAACAGTAATATCTCCACATTGCAAGGTGCAATTCTGAAATTTTTTGCTTTTTCCTGCTAATCCTAGCATGATAAAGAAGATTCAAAGAGAGTGAGATGCCAGCTCCTTTCATTCAGTCAGTAGCTTCAAACATTTCTGGTATATGAAAAACATGTTTTTCAATGGCAAAAATCAATGAATATTGTAAATGCACAAACAGTAATATCTCCACATTGCACGGTGCAATTCTGAAATTTTTAGCTTTTTCCTGTTAATCCTAGCATGATAAAGAAGATTCAAAGAGAGTGAGATGCCAGCTCCTTTCATTCAGTCAGTAGCTTCAAACATTTCTGGTATATGAAAAACATGTTTTTCAATGGCAAAAATCAATGAATATTGTAAATGCACAAACAGTAATATCTCCACATTGCAAGGTGCAATTCTGAAATTTTTTGCTTTTTCCTGCTAATCCTAGCATGATAAAGAAGATTCAAAGAGAGTGAGATGCCAGCTCCTTTCATTCAGTCAGTAGCTTCAAACATTTCTGGTATATGAAAAACATGTTTTTCAATGGCAAAAATCAATGAATATTGTAAATGCACAAACAGTAATATCTCCACATTGCAAGGTGCAATTCTGAAATTTTTTGCTTTTTCCTGTTAATCCTAGCATGATAAAGAAGATTCAAAGAGAGTGAGATGCCAGCTCCTTTCATTCAGTCAGTAGCTTCAAACATTTCTGGTATATGAAAAACATGTTTTTCAATGGCAAAAATCAATGAATATTGTAAATGCACAAACAGTAATATCTCCACATTGCACGGTGCAATTCTGAAATTTTTAGCTTTTTCCTGTTAATCCTAGCATGATAAAGAAGATTCAAAGAGAGTGAGATGCCAGCTCCTTTCATTCAGTCAGTAGCTTCAAACATTTCTGGTATATGAAAAACATGTTTTTCAATGGCAAAAATCAATGAATATTGTAAATGCACAAACAGTAATATCTCCACATTGCAAGGTGCAATTCTGAAATTTTTTGCTTTTTCCTGCTAATCCTAGCATGATAAAGAAGATTCAAAGAGAGTGAGATGCCAGCTCCTTTCATTCAGTCAGTAGCTTCAAACATTTCTGGTATATGAAAAACATGTTTTTCAATGGCAAAAATCAATGAATATTGTAAATGCACAAACAGTAATATCTCCACATTGCAAGGTGCAATTCTGAAATTTTTTGCTTTTTCCTGTTAATCCTAGCATGATAAAGAAGATTCAAAGAGAGTGAGATGCCAGCTCCTTTCATTCAGTCAGTAGCTTCAAACATTTCTGGTATATGAAAAACATGTTTTTCAATGGCAAAAATCAATGAATATTGTAAATGCACAAACAGTAATATCTCCACATTGCAAGGTGCAATTCTGAAATTTTTTGCTTTTTCCTGCTAATCCTAGCATGATAAAGAAGATTCAAAGAGAGTGAGATGCCAGCTCCTTTCATTCAGTCAGTAGCTTCAAACATTTCTGGTATATGAAAAACATGTTTTTCAATGGCAAAAATCAATGAATATTGTAAATGCACAAACAGTAATATCTCCACATTGCAAGGTGCAATTCTGAAATTTTTAGCTTTTTCCTGTTAATCCTAGCATGATAAAGAAGATTCAAAGAGAGTGAGATGCCAGCTCCTTTCATTCAGTCAGTAGCTTCAAACATTTCTGGTATATGAAAAACATGTTTTTCAATGGCAAAAATCAATGAATATTGTAAATGCACAAACAGTAATATCTCCACATTGCAAGGTGCAATTCTGAAATTTTTTGCTTTTTCCTGCTAATCCTAGCATGATAAAGAAGATTCAAAGAGAGTGAGATGCCAGCTCCTTTCATTCAGTCAGTAGCTTCAAACATTTCTGGTATATGAAAAACATGTTTTTCAATGGCAAAAATCAATGAATATTGTAAATGCACAAACAGTAATATCTCCACATTGCACGGTGCAATTCTGAAATTTTTAGCTTTTTCCTGTTAATCCTAGCATGATAAAGAAGATTCAAAGAGAGTGAGATGCCAGCTCCTTTCATTCAGTCAGTAGCTTCAAACATTTCTGGTATATGAAAAACATGTTTTTCAATGGCAAAAATCAATGAATATTGTAAATTCACAAACAGTAATATCTCCACATTGCAAGGTGCAATTCTGAAATTTTTTGCTTTTTCCTGTTAATCCTAGCATGATAAAGAAGATTCAAAGAGAGTGAGATGCCAGCTCCTTTCATTCAGTCAGTAGCTTCAAACATTTCTGGTATATGAAAAACATGTTTTTCAATGGCAAAAATCAATGAATATTGTAAATGCACAAACAGTAATATCTCCACATTGCAAGGTGCAATTCTGAAATTTTTTGCTTTTTCCTGCTAATCCTAGCATGATAAAGAAGATTCAAAGAGAGTGAGATGCCAGCTCCTTTCATTCAGTCAGTAGCTTCAAACATTTCTGGTATATGAAAAACATGTTTTTCAATGGCAAAAATCAATGAATATTGTAAATGCACAAACAGTAATATCTCCACATTGCACGGTGCAATTCTGAAATTTTTAGCTTTTTCCTGTTAATCCTAGCATGATAAAGAAGATTCAAAGAGAGTGAGATGCCAGCTCCTTTCATTCAGTCAGTAGCTTCAAACATTTCTGGTATATGAAAAACATGTTTTTCAATGGCAAAAATCAATGAATATTGTAAATGCACAAACAGTAATATCTCCACATTGCAAGGTGCAATTCTGAAATTTTTTGCTTTTTCCTGTTAATCCTAGCATGATAAAGAAGATTCAAAGAGAGTGAGATGCCAGCTCCTTTCATTCAGTCAGTAGCTTCAAACATTTCTGGTATATGAAAAACATGTTTTTCAATGGCAAAAATCAATGAATATTGTAAATGCACAAACAGTAATATCTCCACATTGCAAGGTGCAATTCTGAAATTTTTTGCGTTTTCCTGTTAATCCTAGCATGATAAAGAAGATTCAAAGAGAGTGAGATGCCAGCTCCTTTCATTCAGTGAGTAGCTTCAAACATTTCTGGTATATGAAAAACATGTTTTTCAATGGCAAAAATCAATGAATATTGTAAATGCACAAACAGTAATATCTCCACATTGCAAGGTGCAATTCTGAAATTTTTTGCTTTTTCCTGCTAATCCTAGCATGATAAAGAAGATTCAAAGAGAGTGAGATGCCAGCTCCTTTCCTTCAGTCAGTAGCTTCAAACATTTCTGGTATATGAAAAACATGTTTTTCAATGGCAAAAATCAATGAATATTGTAAATGCACAAACAGTAATATCTCCACATTGCACGGTGCAATTCTGAAATTTTTAGCTTTTTCCTGTTAATCCTAGCATGATAAAGAAGATTCAAAGAGAGTGAGATGCCAGCACCTTTCATTCAGTCAGTAGCTTCAAACATTTCTGGTATATGAAAAACATGTTTTTCAATGGCAAAAATCAATGAATATTGTAAATGCACAAACAGTAATATCTCCACATTGCAAGGTGCAATTCTGAAATTTTTTGCTTTTTCCTGCTAATCCTAGCATGATAAAGAAGATTCAAAGAGAGTGAGATGCCAGCTCCTTTCATTCAGTCAGTAGCTTCAAACATTTCTGGTATATGAAAAACATGTTTTTCAATGGCAAAAATCAATGAATATTGTAAATGCACAAACAGTAATATCTCCACATTGCACGGTGCAATTCTGAAATTTTTAGCTTTTTCCTGTTAATCCTAGCATGATAAAGATTCAAAGAGAGTGAGATGCCAGCTCCTTTCATTCAGTCAGTAGCTTCAAACATTTCTGGTATATGAAAAACATGTTTTTCAATGGCAAAAATCAATGAATATTGTAAATGCACAAACAGTAATATCTCCACATTGCAAGGTGCAATTCTGAAATTTTTTGCTTTTTCCTGTTAATCCTAGCATGATAAAGAAGATTCAAAGAGAGTGAGATGCCAGCTCCTTTCATTCAGTCAGTAGCTTCAAACATTTCTGGTATATGAAAAACATGTTTTTCAATGGCAAAAATCAATGAATATTGTAAATGCACAAACAGTAATATCTCCACATTGCAAGGTGCAATTCTGAAATTTTTTGCTTTTTCCTGCTAATCCTAGCATGATAAAGAAGATTCAAAGAGAGTGAGATGCCAGCTCCTTTCATTCAGTCAGTAGCTTCAAACATTTCTGGTATATGAAAAACATGTTTTTCAATGGCAAAAATCAATGAATATTGTAAATGCACAAACAGTAATATCTCCACATTGCACGGTGCAATTCTGAAATTTTTAGCTTTTTCCTGTTAATCCTAGCATGATAAAGAAGATTCAAAGAGAGTGAGATGCCAGCTCCTTTCATTCAGTCAGTAGCTTCAAACATTTCTGGTATATGAAAAACATGTTTTTCAATGGCAAAAATCAATGAATATTGTAAATGCACAAACAGTAATATCTCCACATTGCAAGGTGCAATTCTGAAATTTTTTGCTTTTTCCTGCTAATCCTAGCATGATAAAGAAGATTCAAAGAGAGTGAGATGCCAGCTCCTTTCATTCAGTCAGTAGCTTCAAACATTTCTGGTATATGAAAAACATGTTTTTCAATGGCAAAAATCAATGAATATTGTAAATGCACAAACAGTAATATCTCCACATTGCAAGGTGCAATTCTGAAATTTTTTGCTTTTTCCTGCTAATCCTAGCATGATAAAGAAGATTCAAAGAGAGTGAGATGCCAGCTCCTTTCCTTCAGTCAGTAGCTTCAAACATTTCTGGTATATGAAAAACATGTTTTTCAATGGCAAAAATCAATGAATATTGTAAATGCACAAACAGTAATATCTCCACATTGCACGGTGCAATTCTGAAATTTTTAGCTTTTTCCTGTTAATCCTAGCATGATAAAGAAGATTCAAAGAGAGTGAGATGCCAGCACCTTTCATTCAGTCAGTAGCTTCAAACATTTCTGGTATATGAAAAACATGTTTTTCAATGGCAAAAATCAATGAATATTGTAAATGCACAAACAGTAATATCTCCACATTGCAAGGTGCAATTCTGAAATTTTTTGCTTTTTCCTGCTAATCCTAGCATGATAAAGAAGATTCAAAGAGAGTGAGATGCCAGCTCCTTTCATTGTCAGTAGCTTCAAACATTTCTGGTATATGAAAAACATGTTTTTCAATGGCAAAAATCAATGAATATTGTAAATGCACAAACAGTAATATCTCCACATTGCACGGTGCAATTCTGAAATTTTTAGCTTTTTCCTGTTAATCCTAGCATGATAAAGATTCAAAGAGAGTGAGATGCCAGCTCCTTTCATTCAGTCAGTAGCTTCAAACATTTCTGGTATATGAAAAACATGTTTTTCAATGGCAAAAATCAATGAATATTGTAAATGCACAAACAGTAATATCTCCACATTGCAAGGTGCAATTCTGAAATTTTTTGCTTTTTCCTGCTAATCCTAGCATGATAAAGAAGATTCAAAGAGAGTGAGATGCCAGCTCCTTTCATTCAGTCAGTAGCTTCAAACATTTCTGGTATATGAAAAACATGTTTTTCAATGGCAAAAATCAATGAATATTGTAAATGCACAAACAGTAATATCTCCACATTGCACGGTGCAATTCTGAAATTTTTAGCTTTTTCCTGTTAATCCTAGCATGATAAAGATTCAAAGAGAGTGAGATGCCAGCTCCTTTCATTCAGTCAGTAGCTTCAAACATTTCTGGTATATGAAAAACATGTTTTTCAATGGCAAAAATCAATGAATATTGTAAATGCACAAACAGTAATATCTCCACATTGCAAGGTGCAATTCTGAAATTTTTTGCTTTTTCCTGTTAATCCTAGCATGATAAAGAAGATTCAAAGAGAGTGAGATGCCAGCTCCTTTCATTCAGTCAGTAGCTTCAAACATTTCTGGTATATGAAAAACATGTTTTTCAATGGCAAAAATCAATGAATATTGTAAATGCACAAACAGTAATATCTCCACATTGCAAGGTGCAATTCTGAAATTTTTTGCTTTTTCCTGCTAATCCTAGCATGATAAAGAAGATTCAAAGAGAGTGAGATGCCAGCTCCTTTCATTCAGTCAGTAGCTTCAAACATTTCTGGTATATGAAAAACATGTTTTTCAATGGCAAAAATCAATGAATATTGTAAATGCACAAACAGTAATATCTCCACATTGCACGGTGCAATTCTGAAATTTTTAGCTTTTTCCTGTTAATCCTAGCATGATAAAGAAGATTCAAAGAGAGTGAGATGCCAGCTCCTTTCATTCAGTCAGTAGCTTCAAACATTTCTGGTATATGAAAAACATGTTTTTCAATGGCAAAAATCAATGAATATTGTAAATGCACAAACAGTAATATCTCCACATTGCAAGGTGCAATTCTGAAATTTTTTGCTTTTTCCTGCTAATCCTAGCATGATAAAGAAGATTCAAAGAGAGTGAGATGCCAGCTCCTTTCATTCAGTCAGTAGCTTCAAACATTTCTGGTATATGAAAAACATGTTTTTCAATGGCAAAAATCAATGAATATTGTAAATGCACAAACAGTAATATCTCCACATTGCACGGTGCAATTCTGAAATTTTTAGCTTTTTCCTGTTAATCCTAGCATGATAAAGAAGATTCAAAGAGAGTGAGATGCCAGCTCCTTTCATTCAGTCAGTAGCTTCAAACATTTCTGGTATATGAAAAACATGTTTTTCAATGGCAAAAATCAATGAATATTGTAAATGCACAAACAGTAATATCTCCACATTGCAAGGTGCAATTCTGAAATTTTTTGCTTTTTCCTGTTAATCCTAGCATGATAAAGAAGATTCAAAGAGAGTGAGATGCCAGCTCCTTTCATTCAGTCAGTAGCTTCAAACATTTCTGGTATATGAAAAACATGTTTTTCAATGGCAAAAATCAATGAATATTGTAAATGCACAAACAGTAATATCTCCACATTGCAAGGTGCAATTCTGAAATTTTTTGCTTTTTCCTGCTAATCCTAGCATGATAAAGAAGATTCAAAGAGAGTGAGATGCCAGCTCCTTTCATTGTCAGTAGCTTCAAACATTTCTGGTATATGAAAAACATGTTTTTCAATGGCAAAAATCAATGAATATTGTAAATGCACAAACAGTAATATCTCCACATTGCACGGTGCAATTCTGAAATTTTTAGCTTTTTCCTGTTAATCCTAGCATGATAAAGATTCAAAGAGAGTGAGATGCCAGCTCCTTTCATTCAGTCAGTAGCTTCAAACATTTCTGGTATATGAAAAACATGTTTTTCAATGGCAAAAATCAATGAATATTGTAAATGCACAAACAGTAATATCTCCACATTGCAAGGTGCAATTCTGAAATTTTTTGCTTTTTCCTGTTAATCCTAGCATGATAAAGAAGATTCAAAGAGAGTGAGATGCCAGCTCCTTTCATTCAGTCAGTAGCTTCAAACATTTCTGGTATATGAAAAACATGTTTTTCAATGGCAAAAATCAATGAATATTGTAAATGCACAAACAGTAATATCTCCACATTGCAAGGTGCAATTCTGAAATTTTTTGCTTTTTCCTGCTAATCCTAGCATGATAAAGAAGATTCAAAGAGAGTGAGATGCCAGCTCCTTTCATTCAGTCAGTAGCTTCAAACATTTCTGGTATATGAAAAACATGTTTTTCAATGGCAAAAATCAATGAATATTGTAAATGCACAAACAGTAATATCTCCACATTGCACGGTGCAATTCTGAAATTTTTAGCTTTTTCCTGTTAATCCTAGCATGATAAAGATTCAAAGAGAGTGAGATGCCAGCTCCTTTCATTCAGTCAGTAGCTTCAAACATTTCTGGTATATGAAAAACATGTTTTTCAATGGCAAAAATCAATGAATATTGTAAATGCACAAACAGTAATATCTCCACATTGCAAGGTGCAATTCTGAAATTTTTTGCTTTTTCCTGCTAATCCTAGCATGATAAAGAAGATTCAAAGAGAGTGAGATGCCAGCTCCTTTCATTCAGTCAGTAGCTTCAAACATTTCTGGTATATGAAAAACATGTTTTTCAATGGCAAAAATCAATGAATATTGTAAATGCACAAACAGTAATATCTCCACATTGCACGGTGCAATTCTGAAATTTTTAGCTTTTTCCTGTTAATCCTAGCATGATAAAGAAGATTCAAAGAGAGTGAGATGCCAGCTCCTTTCATTCAGTCAGTAGCTTCAAACATTTCTGGTATATGAAAAACATGTTTTTCAATGGCAAAAATCAATGAATATTGTAAATGCACAAACAGTAATATCTCCACATTGCAAGGTGCAATTCTGAAATTTTTTGCTTTTTCCTGCTAATCCTAGCATGATAAAGAAGATTCAAAGAGAGTGAGATGCCAGCTCCTTTCATTCAGTCAGTAGCTTCAAACATTTCTGGTATATGAAAAACATGTTTTTCAATGGCAAAAATCAATGAATATTGTAAATGCACAAACAGTAATATCTCCACATTGCACGGTGCAATTCTGAAATTTTTAGCTTTTTCCTGTTAATCCTAGCATGATAAAGAAGATTCAAAGAGAGTGAGATGCCAGCTCCTTTCATTCAGTCAGTAGCTTCAAACATTTCTGGTATATGAAAAACATGTTTTTCAATGGCAAAAATCAATGAATATTGTAAATGCACAAACAGTAATATCTCCACATTGCAAGGTGCAATTCTGAAATTTTTTGCTTTTTCCTGCTAATCCTAGCATGATAAAGAAGATTCAAAGAGAGTGAGATGCCAGCTCCTTTCATTCAGTCAGTAGCTTCAAACATTTCTGGTATATGAAAAACATGTTTTTCAATGGCAAAAATCAATGAATATTGTAAATGCACAAACAGTAATATCTCCACATTGCACGGTGCAATTCTGAAATTTTTAGCTTTTTCCTGTTAATCCTAGCATGATAAAGAAGATTCAAAGAGTGAGATGCCAGCTCCTTTCATTCAGTCAGTAGCTTCAAACATTTCTGGTATATGAAAAACATGTTTTTCAATGGCAAAAATCAATGAATATTGTAAATGCACAAACAGTAATATCTCCACATTGCAAGGTGCAATTCTGAAATTTTTTGCTTTTTCCTGCTAATCCTAGCATGATAAAGAAGATTCAAAGAGAGTGAGATGCCAGCTCCTTTCATTCAGTCAGTAGCTTCAAACATTTCTGGTATATGAAAAACATGTTTTTCAATGGCAAAAATCAATGAATATTGTAAATGCACAAACAGTAATATCTCCACATTGCACGGTGCAATTCTGAAATTTTTAGCTTTTTCCTGTTAATCCTAGCATGATAAAGAAGATTCAAAGAGAGTGAGATGCCAGCTCCTTTCATTCAGTCAGTAGCTTCAAACATTTCTGGTATATGAAAAACATGTTTTTCAATGGCAAAAATCAATGAATATTGTAAATGCACAAACAGTAATATCTCCACATTGCAAGGTGCAATTCTGAAATTTTTTGCTTTTTCCTGCTAATCCTAGCATGATAAAGAAGATTCAAAGAGAGTGAGATGCCAGCTCCTTTCATTCAGTCAGTAGCTTCAAACATTTCTGGTATATGAAAAACATGTTTTTCAATGGCAAAAATCAATGAATATTGTAAATGCACAAACAGTAATATCTCCACATTGCAAGGTGCAATTCTGAAATTTTTTGCTTTTTCCTGTTAATCCTAGCATGATAAAGAAGATTCAAAGAGAGTGAGATGCCAGCTCCTTTCATTCAGTCAGTAGCTTCAAACATTTCTGGTATATGAAAAACATGTTTTTCAATGGCAAAAATCAATGAATATTGTAAATGCACAAACAGTAATATCTCCACATTGCACGGTGCAATTCTGAAATTTTTAGCTTTTTCCTGTTAATCCTAGCATGATAAAGAAGATTCAAAGAGAGTGAGATGCCAGCTCCTTTCATTCAGTCAGTAGCTTCAAACATTTCTGGTATATGAAAAACATGTTTTTCAATGGCAAAAATCAATGAATATTGTAAATGCACAAACAGTAATATCTCCACATTGCAAGGTGCAATTCTGAAATTTTTTGCTTTTTCCTGCTAATCCTAGCATGATAAAGAAGATTCAAAGAGAGTGAGATGCCAGCTCCTTTCATTCAGTCAGTAGCTTCAAACATTTCTGGTATATGAAAAACATGTTTTTCAATGGCAAAAATCAATGAATATTGTAAATGCACAAACAGTAATATCTCCACATTGCAAGGTGCAATTCTGAAATTTTTTGCTTTTTCCTGTTAATCCTAGCATGATAAAGAAGATTCAAAGAGAGTGAGATGCCAGCTCCTTTCATTCAGTCAGTAGCTTCAAACATTTCTGGTATATGAAAAACATGTTTTTCAATGGCAAAAATCAATGAATATTGTAAATGCACAAACAGTAATATCTCCACATTGCACGGTGCAATTCTGAAATTTTTAGCTTTTTCCTTTTAATCCTAGCATGATAAAGAAGATTCAAAGAGAGTGAGATGCCAGCTCCTTTCATTCAGTCAGTAGCTTCAAACATTTCTGGTATATGAAAAACATGTTTTTCAATGGCAAAAATCAATGAATATTGTAAATGCACAAACAGTAATATCTCCACATTGCAAGGTGCAATTCTGAAATTTTTTGCTTTTTCCTGCTAATCCTAGCATGATAAAGAAGATTCAAAGAGAGTGAGATGCCAGCTCCTTTCATTCAGTCAGTAGCTTCAAACATTTCTGGTATATGAAAAACATGTTTTTCAATGGCAAAAATCAATGAATATTGTAAATGCACAAACAGTAATATCTCCACATTGCACGGTGCAATTCTGAAATTTTTAGCTTTTTCCTGTTAATCCTAGCATGATAAAGAAGATTCAAAGAGAGTGAGATGCCAGCTCCTTTCATTCAGTCAGTAGCTTCAAACATTTCTGGTATATGAAAAACATGTTTTTCAATGGCAGAAATCAATGAATATTGTAAATGCACAAACAGTAATATCTCCACATTGCAAGGTGCAATTCTGAAATTTTTTGCTTTTTCCTGTTAATCCTAGCATGATAAAGAAGATTCAAAGAGAGTGAGATGCCAGCTCCTTTCATTCAGTCAGTAGCTTCAAACATTTCTGGTATATGAAAAACATGTTTTTCAATGGCAAAAATCAATGAATATTGTAAATGCACAAACAGTAATATCTCCACATTGCAAGGTGCAATTCTGAAATTTTTTGCTTTTTCCTGCTAATCCTAGCATGATAAAGAAGATTCAAAGAGAGTGAGATGCCAGCTCCTTTCATTCAGTCAGTAGCTTCAAACATTTCTGGTATATGAAAAACATGTTTTTCAATGGCAAAAATCAATGAATATTGTAAATGCACAAACAGTAATATCTCCACATTGCACGGTGCAATTCTGAAATTTTTAGCTTTTTCCTGTTAATCCTAGCATGATAAAGAAGATTCAAAGAGAGTGAGATGCCAGCTCCTTTCATTCAGTCAGTAGCTTCAAACATTTCTGGTATATGAAAAACATGTTTTTCAATGGCAAAAATCAATGAATATTGTAAATGCACAAACAGTAATATCTCCACATTGCAAGGTGCAATTCTGAAATTTTTGCTTTTTCCTGTTAATCCTAGCATGATAAAGAAGATTCAAAGAGAGTGAGATGCCAGCTCCTTTCATTCAGTCAGTAGCTTCAAACATTTCTGGTATATGAAAAACATGTTTTTCAATGGCAAAAATCAATGAATATTGTAAATGCACAAACAGTAATATCTCCACATTGCAAGGTGCAATTCTGAAATTTTTGCTTTTTCCTGCTAATCCTAGCATGATAAAGAAGATTCAAAGAGAGTGAGATGCCAGCTCCTTTCATTCAGTCAGTAGCTTCAAACATTTCTGGTATATGAAAAACATGTTTTTCAATGGCAAAAATCAATGAATATTGTAAATACCACACACATCTCAGAATAATATTAAATCTCCACATTGCACGGTGCAATTCTGAAATTTTTAGCTTTTTCCTGTTAATCCTAGCATGATAAAGAAGATTCAAAGAGAGTGAGATGCCAGCTCCTTTCATTCAGTCAGTAGCTTCAAACATTTCTGGTATATGAAAAACATGTTTTTCAATGGCAAAAATCAATGAATATTGTAAATGCACAAACAGTAATATCTCCACATTGCACGGTGCAATTCTGAAATTTTTAGCTTTTTCCTGTTAATCCTAGCATGATAAAGAAGATTCAAAGAGAGTGAGATGCCAGCTCCTTTCATTCAGTCAGTAGCTTCAAACATTTCTGGTATATGAAAAACATGTTTTTCAAATGGCAAAAATCAATGAATATTGTAAATGCACAAACAGTAATATCTCCACATTGCAAGGTGCAATTCTGAAATTTTTTGCTTTTTTCCTGCTAATCCTAGCATGATAAAGAAGATTCAAAGAGAGTGAGATGCCAGCTCCTTTCATTCAGTCAGTAGCTTCAAACATTTCTGGTATATGAAAAACATGTTTTTCAATGGCAAAAATCAATGAATATTGTAAATGCACAAACAGTAATATCTCCACATTGCACGGTGCAATTCTGAAATTTTTAGCTTTTTCCTGTTAATCCTAGCATGATAAAGAAGATTCAAAGAGAGTGAGATGCCAGCTCTTTCATTCAGTCAGTAGCTTCAAACATTTCTGGTATATGAAAAACATGTTTTTCAATGGCAAAAATCAATGAATATTGTAAATGCACAAACAGTAATATCTCCACATTGCAAGGTGCAATTCTGAAATTTTTTGCTTTTTCCTGCTAATCCTAGCATGATAAAGAAG